>NC_079219.1:40662585-40962585 GCF_029633865.1 Lampris incognitus
GCACAACTTGGAGAGTGGTTCAGTTACACGGCACTTGTTCCTTGCTTCGGTGCGTAAAAATGGTCAAAAAAATAAAAAATCCAAAATACATGGGCTTATCTCACATTTTGTTTTCTTCCCCAAAACGTAACGTCCCTTTATGCCTCCGAAGAAACGCTCCTCTCTCCCTCTCCAAAATATAGTTTTAGTTATTCCCAGTAGCATACGAGCTTTGTCCAAAAGTTCTTCTACAAATCCGCTTGGCGTTGTGCCGTGATGGCGCTCAGGTGGAGTCGAGGGTCTGACAAAGCCCCGGACCAGGAGAGCCGGCGAGCTGCCTTGTTCCCAGCGCGCAGCTCTGACTCGAGCGTCCTTGTCAGCGTCTCTGCGCGAGAGAGCCCGACTCCGTCTGTAGGTAGGAGCCCGCGGGTCGTCGGTACGGCGGGCTCAGCAGCCCCCTCTGCTGGACATGCAGGGGACACTTGCAGGGGAGACATGCAGGGGGAGACATGCAGGGGGACATGCAGGGGGACACATGCAGGGAGACATGCAGGGAGACAACGTGCCTCCATTGCCGAGGACACGATCAGCGAATGACAAAGTCCGCATCATCACGGGGAAAGATTCCTCATTATACAATATTGATATTGTTTCATGTGTGTCCTTGATGTGTGTTGGTAGAACCAGAACCTGTTTAATTCATTTGGACACACCCACAACCACGTAGAGCAAATTCATGTCGAGTGTAATGAATAAAAGTAGGTCATTTATAATGTGCAATGCTTTGAATTATAATTATAAGAGAAGTGACATTTTGGTGTTTGATAGAGTCTTTGTGCCCAGCTGCATAACATTGTGCTGCATGGCCTCAAGATGTAAATGGGGGAGAGAAAAAATCAATTGTTCTGATCTGCTCTCAAATGTGCAGATGCTTACCTCTAATACACTGTCACTGCTACTGTTTCCAGGGGGTGTTGAGGAATGATTAATGTTGAATTACAGAGATGATTTAAAGACAGAGTTTTTTTTCTTTTAATTTTGAAACAGTGAAAACTGTCCATGCAAAAGAAAGACAACTTCTGTAGGTTCTATTCTGAAGTAAACTGAGGAACAATACTCTTGTCTTTACAATATGCAGCTAATTAATTAAACGTGACACAAATGTGAGCTGCTGCTGCAGAAGGGGCATAGCAGAGGAACCAGTTAAGTTAGGGTTCAATGCTTTGGTCTCTCTTCAGAGAAAACGTTTGGCTTTTAGGAGGTGTCGTCAATACCGCTCCCTTTTTTCCAAGTCTTTCATGTCTTCTACCAGAATTTGGAACCAAGTCAAGACAGGCTTCAGCTCACGACACCCAGTACCCAGACCTGACCACAGGTAACGTCCTGCTTACGAGGTCAGACTCTGCTCTGCTGCCTTCCTTCCTCTGATAAACTAAGATGACCTTAATGTCGTCTGTCTTTCAGTCTGTCACTGTCGCTTCTCCTATCTCTTAACACCGCAGGTGCACGCACACACACACACACACACACACACACACACACACACACACACACACACACACACACACACACACACACACACACACACACACAAGGTTTCTCAAAACACTACACTGCAAATTCCAAAAGTTAAGTTTATGTAACGACCCGCGGATAAATAGACTCGCTAGCTCTTGGCTAACGGCTCGGACCCTTTAGGGGACTGGTTAGCGCAGTCGCCCGTGGTGCGGGAGACCCGAATTCGCTGCATTTATTAAAAAAATAAAAAAAATAAAAAATAGGAAACTCGTTTACACTTGGGAAACGTAAGTACATGAGCTGAATTGTTTCAAGTTCATGTCACATGGAATCATTTCAAATAATTTGACACAATTACGTTCATTTACTTATATTTCCCAAGTGTAATCGGTTACCTATTTTTCTTAAGTAAACTAACTTGTACAATTTGCGGTGTAGCATCAACAAATCCATTCTCCCGCCTTGACTCCCTCACAGTCTCTGCAACAGTCAAAAACACAGGGGATGTAAACGATAACACAATGGTAGATAACACATGCACACAAATACAGCAAAAACACTCGATGCCACGAAGCTGTAGGAGCAACCTGGGTGCCATGAGAGTTTCAAGGGAGGGACGTTCAAGATAAAACCGTGCATGGCAGCCTCGGTACAGCGCTCTCTAGTACTGCTTAACATTAGCCAGTTAACTGTAGTTCACTCCAGATAGTTTTTTCACCAGTTTTCACAAAGTTTTTTGGAGATCTTAGTTCAGGGATCCCCTAAGGCGACCCGCGGGCCACGCCCGGCCCGTGACGGGTTGATTTATGGTCCGCGATCATTTTTGGAGAAATGCCAGAAGGATTTTTTTTTATTTCCCTACCAAAAAAAAAAAACTTTTAATTTTTTTTTGGAAATACAAAATTGTTTCTTCCTTCTGGTACTTCTACACATTTTGTTTGGGAACACTATTCCAAACATAATTTCAGCAATCAATCCAACAAGAAATGCTACCTTGTAACTATCAATTCCACCCCGCATTTCCCCTTGTGGGCTAGTCCAGTCCCCTTCGCTTGCGCGTAACATGACCTTATCAGCATTACTGAAAGTAGTTCATTTATGGTGGGCCAGAATCGAGAATCGAGACAGACGCATAAGACCAAATCAGTAAGTTCCCAATTGCAATGGCTACAAAGAAACGCAAAGTTGACAATGAAAATAGACTGTTTAATGAAGATTGGACGGATCAATTTTGCTTCATTCTACCTGAACATAACAATGCTATGCCAACTTGCTTGATCTGTTCGCAAATGGTAGCGGTCAGCAAAGTTGCTAACATCAAACGCCATTTCGAAACAAAACACAGCAGCTTCAATGAAAGATTTCCACCGAAATCAGATACCAGAAAGCAGAAAATAGCTAGCTTAAACTCTGCGTATGTTCACTCTGTTAAAGTTATTCATAAAACGGCTACTGCTCAAGAAAATGCTACCGCAGCATCTCTCCGTGTATCATGGCGTCTCGCAAAGAGCAAAAAACCTTACTCAGACACAGAGCTTTTGAAGACTTGTGCTGTGGACATGCTGGAGGAAGTGCTCAGTCACGACGAAAAAACAAAAAAATCTGTGACAGAGTTAATCAAACAAGTCCCGCTGTCTGATAATAGCGCAACAAGAAGGATAGAAGTTTTAGCCGAGGACTGCTTCTCATCCCTCCTTGCCGATCTCAAAAAGGCAGATTCCATGTCCCTAGCCGTCGACGAGTCCTGTGATGGAACTGACGTTGAACAGCTTTCTGTTTTTTGTGCGTTTTTTTGACGAGAAGTCTTTTCGAGAGGAGTTGCTATGTTTGATCCCATTACATGGGCACACTACAGGTGAAATTATTTTTACAGAACTAACCCAGTTTTTTGAAAAGAATGATTTGGACATGAGCAAAGTTATAGGAATTGTAACAGACGGAGCTCCGGCCATGATTGGTTCTCAAAAGGGTCTGGTAAGCAGGCTTGCTACCGTTAACCCAGCGCTCCTGTCATTCCACTGTATCATTCACAAGTCCGTTTTGTGTGCAAAATTGTGTGGGACGATGAAAGAAACCATGGATACTGTGATGCGGCTCGTAAACTTTATTCGCGAGAACTCCAGTATGCAACACAGACTTTTCAGGGCTCTACTGGAGGAACGGTCAGCGGCACACACGGACTTGCTGTTGCACAATGATGTACGTTGGCTAAGCAAGGGCCGGGTACTCGAGAGAGTGTGCGAACTGCAAGACGAAATACTCGTCTTTTTAGGCAGCCTGAAAAGCCAGAAGGCACAAACATTTCTTGACGTTTTGAATGACAGCGGTGCTATGGTAAATGTGCATTTTCTGTGCGATGTCACATCCCACCTCAACCAGCTCAATTTGCAAATGCAGGGCAGGAATCACACTGTTGCTGACCTGTACGAGGCCGTTGAAGCTTTCCGCCTCAAACTGAACATTTTTGAGAGAGATCTGCATGGGAGAATGCTCCACTTTCCTCGCCTCCAGCAGCACTCCGAGAAGAACCACACACAGGCTGCGCCACAGATGCATGCATTCATGACGCGACTGATCGAGAATTTCAAGGAACGCTTTGACAATTTCAAACTCTCAAGCAAAATCCTGATGTTTCTCCGCCAACCCTTTGCTGTGAAACCAGACGGACGGTGGACTACCGAGGCTAAAAGGCTGCTTCCATCGCTGCAGGAAGCATCGCTCCAGTTAGAAGTCGTGGAACTTTCAAGTTCGGATTTACTGAAAGAACAGCATAAGAATGTCAAACCTGCCGAATTCTGGATCAGTGTGCCCGAAAAATTCAGATTCGCAAGAGCCATTGCATTGTTCTTGCTAACATTGTTTCCATCCACTTACATCTGCGAATCATCATTTTCAATGATGAATATGATCAAAAGCCAAGAAAGAAATCGGCTGACCAACGAACATCTTGACCAGTGCCTTCGCATAGCAACAACGGAGTACGAGCCCAACGTCAGGACCATGGCCGCTTCCCGACAATGTCATTTCTCCCACTGAGCGGTGAGTCTACAGTAGTGGACAAAAGTTTAATCCGGAGGGCAAATTCTCATGGACTCAATCGCCTATAAGTTTAGGCCAGTGATATTATGTTTTTTTCAGACAATAACTTTATAAAACGTTTATTAAAAGCTTATGTTTATAACATTTCTTCGTTGTTAGTTTCTTTTCATTAAATATAATAAACATTGGAATCTTACGAATCATCATTCTATTGAAAACCTACAAATTCGGCACCCGGACTAAACTTTTGGCCACTACTGTATGTGAAATAATTAATTTCTTAGTAAAAGTAAGACTAGCAATATATCGAAAAATAGATGAAAAATCTCTGTTTAAATTATAATACCTGCAACGTATCGACACCAAAACAAACTAACGAACAACATGCTGCTGGAGTTTGAGTGGCCGTGGTTTTAAAAGTGGCCCTAAAAGTGGCCCGCTCTGAAAAGTAATTGGGGACCCCTGTCTTAGTTGGAGGAGTAGCTGCTCCATGTGAGACATGGAGTCATTGCAGAAGGAGGAAGCGAGCTGGTGCGCTGGTGAGATTCTGACAGCGACGATTTTGACCTGAACTCCTAGTGATTCACCTGGCTAATCTCCACTCCATGCCCAACAAAATGGGTGAGCTGCTTCTCCTCAACGGGACAAACAAGGACATTGCACATTCTGGTGCCCTTTATTTCACTGAAACCTGGCTCAGTGAATTCACCCCCGACGGTGGATTACATCTGCCAGGCTTCCGTCTACAAGATAATTGACAGAAACATTTTATCACTATCTAAGTGACCTCTTCAGTCTAAACTGACTGCAAGTATCCCCACTCTAATAAACAATACAGTGGCATAACGACTGAAACCAATGATCAGTTTCAGATGCAAATGTGGGTGCTGTGACCATTAACAAGAGTTTCAATGGTCATGCGTAATATTCACAGATGATTTAGGAATCTTTGCAATCACACCATTGTAAAATGGTGACAGATGGACTCGTAGCCCGAAGAACCCCCCCCCCCCGTTCAAGGATGGTCGGTCCCTCTTCACATAGATGGCCTCTTTGACACTTCAATTTGCCATGCCCAGAAGACCTCACTGGCATTAGTCGGAGCAGCAGCATCGTGAAGCGCCTGAACCTTCTTGGGAGAATCCTCTATCTGAGAATGTGTATCCAAAGAAGTCCAAAGTGGTCTGTGCGTATGAACCCTTGGCCTTGTTGAGTGTTAGGTTCTTCTCCCTCAGTCGCTGAAACGTTTCTCCAAGAGCTTGGTCATGGGCAGGTCTTGTTTTCCCAAACACTAATATGTCATCACTTAGGTTGATTACTCCAGGGATGTCATCCAGGGCTTGTTTAATGGCATTTTGGAACACCTCTGCAGCCGATGAAACTCCAAAGCCCAGTCTTTTGTAACGTCGCAGACCTACATTGGTGGATAATGTTGTGATATATTGAGAGGATGGCTCTAGTTCTAGCTGATGATATCCACTGTTCAAATCTAGCTTTGAGAAGAACCTGGCTCCATTGAGTGATTGTATCACATCATCTACTGTAGGTGTGGGATGTCATTCCCGTTCGATGGCCTGATTTGGTATCCTCATGTCCACACAAATGCACACTGCTTCCGGGTCTTTTGGTTTTGGACAGGAACGATTGGAGAGACCCAGTGAGTGGGAACATCCACCTTCTCGATGATGCCAAGGTCCTCTAGATGTTGCAGTTCAGCTTCAATGCGCTTCCTTACATGAAAAGGTACTCTTCTGTGAGGTTGTGTGATGGCAGGGGCATCTCTTTTTATGTGCAACTTGACTTGAAAGTCATTCAGTTTTCCTATCCCCTGAAAGAGGTCAGCATAATCAGTGAGGAGATCATCCACTGCCCTCACTTCTGTCTGGTTTGAAGTTCTTGTGGGCTGTTCTGGCTGTTGTGGAGATGTGCGAAGAGCATTGGTGATTTTGATTAGTCCCAGTTGACTGACAGTGTCATAGCCCAGTAGACTGCCATTACTTCCTTGTAGCACATGGAATGTTGCATTTGTGAAGTGCGATTTGGATTCGCCCATTGAGGGGCATTTTCCTAGGGCAGGCAGTGGTGTGGGTGAACCAAAAGGAAATATGGGAACCATGCATTTGGTGAGTGAGGGCTTCTGTCTCAGTCTCTGGTAAGTTGTTTCATTGATGATATTCACAGTTGCTCCTGTATTAAGCATCACTTTTACATTGCAGTCACTAACCTTTATCTTTGCATGTGGGAAATTTGCTTTTGGTTGGGGGACTGTGTACAGATACTCCTCAGAAGATTCTGTGCCTGCGTTGCTTGTTTCTTGAGCTGTGATGCCATTGTTTCCACTGGTGTGTCGATAATGCACTTCATATCGACCTCTGATGCCCCCTTGTGGCCGCTTAGAGCGACAGCATTTTGCGAAATGTCCTTGTTTTCCACACACGCTGCATGTTTTTCCCCGTGCCAGACACGGCATTTCTTCACGGTGGGGCAAGATACCAGAGCAGTTGTAGCTTCTTTTTTTAAAGCTCCCCTCCTGACATCTACTGCCAGAACATCTTCCCTTAGATTACTTTGAGCTGCACTTTGTTGTGTTTGTTCCATTCCTGATGCTTGAATCTCTGCAAGTGCCATGGTTCTACCGAGTGAGAGGAGTTCGGTCAACGTCATCTCTGATTTCTGATCATAGTTTTGATCTCTCTTTCAACATCAGGAAAGTCGCAAGTTGCTGCTAATTGCCGCAGCCTGGTGTGATAGGAGTCGAGTGTTTCCTCTGCTAGTTGCTTGGCTTGTCTGAATTTGTAGGTCTCGTAGACTATGTTGATTTTAGGGGAGAAGTACTCACTCAGTTTGTCGTTTGCTCGTTTATAGTCCTTTGCTTCCCCGGTGTCAGTGAGTGTATCAAATATGTCCTGTACACCTTCCCCTGCATAATTTAGAAGCATTGCATGCTTTCTTGTCATCCTTTACATCCAGAGCAACTACGAAGTTTTAAAGCGTTGTAGCCACTTCTTCCAACAGACAGCTGAGTTCTGTTCATCACTTATATCAAAGGCAAGGAACGAAGGCAATGCAGCAGCCATGTTAGTGGTACAAATTTTGAATCCTCATTCTCAGTGTAAAGTTTTTAAATAATAACTCAAATACCATGAGGCTGCGTTTTGGAATCTTTAGTGAAACATTTGCGTAACAATAACTGTACATCTACTAGTCATGGCATACTAACACACCTCTCTCACTCCGCTACTTCCGGGCTCAACGTGAACCAAGAACGTCTCACATATACGACACTTTAACCTAGAGCGCCCCCTTGTGACCAGAATAAACATCAAAACTAACACCAGAAACATTACTAAAGCGTGTTACAAAGCATGGACATTACAGTTTCCATCTGTTTGGGTCCTGACGTATAAGCCACCTCTCAAGTTGGCTGACATTGTTTCTAGGACTGCAGCAATATATTATGTGAATAGGGTCGATGCAAGCACACATCCCTGCTTCACTCAATGCTTGATGTTGAAGACATCGCTGGCGTCTCCTTCAATTGATACTTTCTCTGTCTTATCATTCATCGTGGAGAAGTCTGATGATAATAATCAGTTTTTGGGGGCAGCCATAAATCTCTATCACTTGCCACAGTGTCTCTCACGTTTTTGAAAAGTTCACAAAAACAATGTAAAGTGGCTAGCTTGGTCTAGTCAGAAAGGCACGAACTGGGAAAGCCTCTTGGATGAGAGGCGAAACGTCTTCACGGATATATACCAAGTCCAGTTGCACTTGATTCAACTCATTTGGATAACCATGACCTGGATGAATGACAACATTCACAGACATGTGGCTGGTGCTGTTCCGTCGCTTTCTCTTGGAGTTGTCTCAGGGTGAAAATTGTGTCTGTGGTTGATCTACCAGATCAAGAAGTCCAATAATGGAAGACCTTTGTGAGCCGATCACAATGGCTGAAGTAGAGAATGCACTTAAATACAACAGAAGTGTGATGGCACCAGGACAAGATGACATCCCATCAGACATCCTGAAGCATGACGGCTCAAAACTTAAGTGAGAGCTACTAAGGCTCAATAATGCCTCCTGGCAGAACCTATGCCTTCCTCAAGACTTCAAAGATGCTTTGATTGTGACCATTTAAAAGAAGAAGTGTGAACGAAGCTGTTGTGGAAACCACCATGGGATTTCACTTCTGTCGACTACTGGAAAGGTCCTGGATGAAATTCAAGATCATTGTTACCATCCCCAGGAGCGGTCGACCATCAAAGATCACTCCAAGAGCAAGGCATATAATAGTCAGCCAGGTCACTAAGGAACCCAGGGTAACTTCTGAGCAACTAAAGGCCTCTCTTATATTGGCTAATATTAATATTCACGATTCCACCATCAGAACCCTGAACAACAATGGTGTGCATGGCAGGGTTGCAAGTAGAAAGCCACTGCTCTCCAAAAAGAACACTGCTGGGAATATGTTTTGTGGACAGATGGGCAAGAATATAACTTTTTGGCGTAAATGAGAAATGTTATGTTTAGAGAAAGGAAAACACGGCATTCCAGCATAAGAACCTTATCCCATCTATGGAACATGGTGGTGGTAGTATTATGGTTTGGGCCTGTTTTGCTGCATCTGGGCCAGGACGGCTTGCCATCGCTGATGGAATAATGAATTTTGAATTATACCAGCGAATTCTTAACGAAAATGTCAGGACATCTGTCCATGAGCTGAATCTCAAGAGAACGTGGGTCATTCAGCAAGACAACAACCCCAAGCACACAATTCGTTCTACCAAAGAATAGTTAAAGAAAAATAAAGTTAATGTTTTGGACAGGCCAAGTCAAAGTCCTGACCTTAAGCCAATCGAAATGTTGTGGAAGGACCTGGAGCGAGCAGTTCATGTGAGGAAATCCACCAACATCCCAAAGTTGAAGCTGTTCTATATGGAGGATTGGGCTAAAATTCAAGCCAATGTGCAGGACTGATCAGCGGTTACCAGAAACGTTTAGTTGCAGTTCTTGCTGCACAAGGGGGGGCGGGGGGGGGGTCACACCAAATACTGAAATCAAAGGTTCAGATACTTTTGGCATTCACAGATATGTAATATTGGATCATTTTCCTGAACGAATAAATTACCAAATATAATGTTTTTGTCTCATTTGTTTAATTGGGTTATCTTTATTTTCTTTTCGGACTTGTGTGAAAATCTGATGATATTTTAGGTCATATTTACGCAGAAATATAGAAAATTCTAAAGGGTTCACAAACTTTCAAGCACCACTGTGTGTGTGTATGTGTGTGTGTGTGTGTGTGTGTGTGTGTGTGTGTGTGTGTGTGTGTGTATGTGTATATATAAACTTTGCTAAACGAAACACGCACTAAGCCCTCGCCTATACGTGCTCAGAAGCGCCTTATCCACCCACCCACTATCAGTGGCGAGAATACGGAATTCGACAGCGTAGTCAGCAACTGTGCGAGAACCCTGTTGGATACTATGAAGGCGTGTCGTGGCATCTGGCATCTACAGGGTGACCAAAGACATACTTAAACTCCCTACAGAAAGCTACATAGTCAGTAGCTAGCACACTATTCTGGTGTACCACAGCGGTGGCCCATTTAAGAACCCTACCAGACAACAGTGACATAATAAATGTTACCTTGGCTCCCTCTGACCTGAATCAACTAGGCTGGTGAGTAAATACTAATACACAATGAAAAATAAACCCATGACATAAGTCGAAATCTCCCTCAACTAGTTGGGACTATCTAGATTGGGTTCCCTGCTATCTGGAGTTGCCAGAGAACTGGGAGCTACAGGGAGTACGTCACCTGACTGAGGGTCGTGATCAGGAACGGGAGCTATGGGGGAGGCGCCACCTGGCGGGGACTGGAGAGCAGGTGCGGGAGTTTGAATTTAGGCGTTGATGTTGAGGGAGGCTACAGCTCTGTCCAGCTGGTCAAGCCTCGCTGTAACCTGCATGAGCAAAGACTGTCTCGAGCTGAGCTGTTAGGCCGGTCAGGATAGTTTCATGATAGCGGGGACCTTAGGTCTCGTTGAACCGTCTGAACTGCCAGGTTCCATCTTGGCCAGAACTTATTATTATGGCAACGGCCGGAGCGGAACCAAAAGAGACAGTTCAGAGGCAGTGGAATCTTTAGCAACCGGGAGGCCGGATTTATTAACAAAATTAAACAAGAAAAAAACACAAGAATAAAGTGTATTGTGTATGGTGCGTTGTTCGTCTTGTTTATAGGATATGCATCTAACTATGTGTGATGACCAGCAGGTTTTGTGTCTAGGCTATGTGTAAGTATTTACTCTATGTGTGGTGCGGTATTAAATGGCGTGTCCAATGTATGAAATGTGCGTGCAGGCAAAGGTGCCCGTGATCAAAGAGAGAAGTCCAGGGTCCGTAATCCGTGAGAGAGAGTGAGTCCTTTAGAGGTCCAAATCCCAAAGCCGGGAGTTCCAAGCGAGAGGTTAGGGTCCGTGGGAGAGAGAAGCGTTGGAGGGATTCGACTGTCGCTTAGGCACGTTCTGGCGACGACACAATGGGTTGGCCGGGGTCTTGTAGATTTGTGATGAGGTGATCACTCGCAGGTGTAGTAGCTGTAGTTTGTAGACAGGTGCATTGTTAGAGCCCGCGCAAACGTGTCTGGTGTTTCAGAGCTAGATATTGGAGATGTGCTTCGTGTCCTCACGGTAGAGCCAGAGAGGCGAGCAGGGGGCTGAACCACAACACCTTTATCATCTTCTTAGTACTGCTTTCAGTACAGTAATACCTTCACTTTGAGTTTACTGGGAGAATGTGCCTCCATCTGATTAGACTTTTATTGTTTAACCATTTCTGGTTATTTTATTTCTTGGGGTTTTCATTTATTTTTTTTCTTTTACATTTTTTTCTTATTCTGTATTTCTTACTAAATGTACTTTTATGCTTAAATTAAAGCACTTTGAACTGCCATGATGTATGAAATGCGCAATACAAATAAACTTGCTTTGCCTTTGCTTTGCCTTTGCTCTGCCTTCACAAATCGATATTTGATCGTAACTAATCAATCACGACTAATATACTCACCATTCAAGTGAAATTGGGCGTGTTTAGAAAAAAATAGATTGGCTAATTTTCATCTTAAAGTTCAAATGGAAGACGATATATTTGCAAATGCTTGCAAACACTCCCCATTTTGCCAGTATATGAAGCAATCAAATTCCAGGCACAATCAAAGCCTTGTGCAGCCCCGTCATGAATTACATTTACGAGAGTCTGAGAGTGCATTTTCTTAGGCCTTTTGTGCTGGAATTATGTACAGCGAGAGTCCAAGGCAGCAAAAAGCACAGAGATTAATATGTAGGGGAAAGCAGCTGTGTTAGCAGCTGAACTAATAAAAGAGCATATAACCCCCCATCTCATAATGCCTCACCTTGACAAGAAGGAATTAATAATAGCTATGTTGTAAGAATTTATTAATGCATGACATGAATTAATACTGCTGTTTAACATCATCTCAATTAGTACTGAAAGTTGTGCATAATGCATCACAGATATTTTTCATATCCACAGAGCAGATGATGCTGTAATTTGGATTTTTAATGCCAATATGCCTTATTTTATCACTGAGTCACATTGATTTAATGTTGTACTTTCCTCTTTAACACAATAAAGAAATTCGATTTCACATGTTAAAATCAAGGTTTTTGAATGACAAAATGGCAACATCCTTTTCCAGTCAGTAATGTGGACACAAGACAACGAGCCAGATTCAAGGCTTTGGAGACTTCAGAGCTGCTGCTCCCTTCATTCCTGTCATTTGCATTGCACATAATTATCAGACATAACTAATTCAAAATGTGACCAAAATGACTCAAAATGCCTCTGTAAATATTTAACAAGGCCATATTTACTTTATGGACACCCCCAACCAGTTCGACCAATTTGATCATCCTCTGTGTACACTTGCAATCTTTGTCTTTTATCTCTGGAAGTTTACAGATTTTGCATACATTGTTTGTTTTAGATGAAACCTCCAATCTTAATCTCTTCATAGAGCTCAATGTTATTTGGATTTAGACAACTTTAAGCTTGATAACACTGCTTGGGACATGCAATCCTAATTTGGATATGACCTTTCATATGCGTTTAGTATAAAAGAGTCGGGAGAGGCCGCTTCTCCGAGGTTGCTCATCAGCTACTCACAACTTAATCTTTTTTCCTTTTCTTTTTTCGTATCCAAAATGTTCAAACCTCAGAAAAACCTTGTAACCTTATTAGAACTGGACACAGCCACTTATCTTGTTTTTTTTTTAATCTCACGTTAAATGAACAGGGAGGGTGCACGATCCGAGCTTATTAAATCATGGCTGTGATATTGTACATCTCCAGCCATCTATCTGCTCAGAGAGGATGACTTGGGTGGAGGAGATGCTAATATTTGTCAGTCTATGGAGCCTCGAGTAAATACTGTGACTGTACAACACAGTGAATGTATGTATGTG
Organism: Lampris incognitus; assembly: GCF_029633865.1. Lineage (NCBI taxonomy): Eukaryota > Metazoa > Chordata > Actinopteri > Lampriformes > Lampridae > Lampris > Lampris incognitus. The sequence goes on from NC_079219.1 coordinate 40,675,611, forward strand.
TACATGCATGGGGGGCAAGCAAATGCCCCCCCAACTCACAAAGAATAATTAAAATAATATATCACATAACGTAATTCAAAAATATAAAAATATTTATTTGCTGTAATTACAACTACGAGCCGCTGGGGGCAATGTAACGATCTGAAGCGAACCATGTTATCTAGTTATGGTAGGCTAATTGAAAATGTCCAAACGCGGTAACACGTTGTTAAGTTATTTTACAAAGAAAACAAAAATCAATCGGGCTGGAGAGAATGAAAATGAAGAATCGCGTCAGGACGATGATGTGTCTCTCACGGAGACAGGCAACATTTCAGAGCAACCTCTGCGAGAAGTGGACAATGCAGAGATGCAGCGAGAAGCAGGCAATGCCGTGGTGTTACAACCTGCAGCTCCAGATCCTATTCTTGGTGTAGGAAACTGTTTGAATTTCGTGGAGAACGGCCCCTACCAACCTATTCTGTTATTCCCAGCAACAGGAGGGAGGAGATTTGGAAAGGAATGGTATGTTACCTATCTACCGTGGCTTGAGTACAGCCCCGGGGGCCCGCCGCTGATCGGGCATTCTGTTACTCATGCCGCGCATTTATCGTTGCTGGCCACAACAAAGAAGAAATGTTTCGAATGGTAGGATTTATAAATTGGAAGAAGGCGTTGGAAAAATTCGGCGACCATCAAAAATGCAGTGCACACATTTCTGCAGCTACGAAGCTGTCCGCTTACATAAATTAATTAAAAACTGGCAGCGTTGCTTCCCAAATCAGTAAAGAACATAGCAAGGTATAAAAAAAGTAAATGTGTTAAAGTTTTGTCATTTATTTAAAATACAAATTTGACATTGAAACCGCATGTTTTGTCTACCCAGTCGCACGGACTTTCGACCGTGATACCATCACGATTAAGACCTGTTTACGTGATGTGGTCACGAAGGTTAGGGTTAGGGTTCGATCAAATCGTGACCACATCACGTAAATCAGGTCATAATCGTGATGGTATCACGATATATTAATTAACGTGATGCCAACACGAAAGTCCGTGCGACTGGGTTGGTTTTGTTTATTGCACACTAGTTGTACTTTTACATTGATACAATTATGTGATTAAAAAAAATCTTTGCCCCCCCCAATTTTGGGACCCAAATGTCGCCCATGTGTACATGGATGAAAACATTGTGATGTAGACAAAAAAGGGCTTAAAATTAAAAGCAACGCTTTAATTCACCATGCTTGGTTTAAAAGGTTAAAGCATATAACTTGTTTAAAATCAATTAGACCTTATTAAAACATTGAGGGGGCATAGTTTTGTGTCTTACAAGCAACGCTTTACTGATCACTTTCATGCTTAGAAAAGTGGCACTCCACTGACATTTGTTGCTGGCTATAGGAGGGTTTCCATGCAACGTCATCACAGAGATGCGCGGGCAACTAGGGGGCAGAACGCAGCTACAGCGCAGAGAGTTTAACCAATATAGAGCTCAGATGCAGCAGAGATGACGCGCAGTTGTGCATTAAACTCCACAAACCGTCAAAAGGATGGGTGGAAAATGTTCAACATTTTCATTGTTGAACCGGTTTGGTAGCTCTCAAAAGATTATGCATCTCATAACCTTTTGAGCGCTACCAAAGTGGTTTTGCCTCCTGGCTGCACACGCACCCAGTAATGTTAGTAAACAGGAAACCCATCTATATGTAAGATGGTGAAGGTGACACATCATTTATGCAGTAATGTTTTATTTTTGAAATGTCTCATTCCTGGTTCAATTTACAAGGTAATCTGGGAGTAGCCATTGAGGGGTTCTCAGTTTGTTGATATGCCTGGTTGAACAGCTGTTTGGGCTGCCGTCGTTGATCGTGGTGGCCATTTTAGGTCGCAACGTTTTTGATACGTTAAAAGTAAGCTGTTGAAACGGGGTGCTCTGTTAAATCCATCTGCAACCCTATGTTTAAATGGTCATCCATGTAGTTTTATATGTAAATATGTGTGCCAGAGATATCGTTTTATGTTTTAGGTTGTTATTTTGTGAAAATGTTTTTTATGACGTTTGGTGCCCATGTGGCTAGCGAACTACTGAGAGCTAACCCATAAATGCTAACCAGCTGCTCGGGAGCTAACCCTTAAAGGCTAGCTAGCTGCTCATTCTGTGTGGCACCAGGCCCACTGTTAATTTAAAAATAAGTTTGAAATTAGACACACATTTTTGATATGTTAAAGGTGACAAAAGACAGCCAAGAGAAAATAAATTCCGCACTGCTCGGACCAAAGAATGCCGACTCTTGTCTGTTTGCTCCTGACTCCAACCACACCAATCAAATAACACAACGCAGAGAGAGCCAGGCAGGAGGCAAAAATACAGGGCTAAGGAGCCGGCCTGCAGAACCAAGGGTTACATATATATAACTTTGATTAAATAAACTCTCAACTACAGGAAAAGTGCTCAACAAATAAGGAGCATGTTGTGTAGTCGGTTCATTCATTGTTCATGCATTGCAATACCACCACGCCACCAGAGGGCGCAGTAGCCTAATGATTGTTGCTGAGTGTAGTACGGTGCTGAGGGTGATGAAGAAGTGAGAAAAAAGAAAGGAGTTGAAAACGTACGGTGCTCGTCTCTTGCCTCGTTATTATTTTACAGCTATACTAATGTGATAAAGTCTAGTATAGGACAGAACACAACCACTAACTTCTACAAATTAAAAACAGAGCAATACGGCGACCTCAGAAAATCACAAAATCATACAAGAGGGCCGCAGAGATCGCCAAAGGAGAAGTAATGATGAAAGACTAAAAATAATCGCCTCGGACCTAAAATTAGTCAACCGCATTGACGTCACTGCCCGGAACCAAGCCTGTGTCACCCTGAAGGACCACAAACCGAGCTTTTTAAACAAGCCAACATGTAGACTGATCAACCCCACCAAACCGGAAATCGGAAGGATAAGTAAAAAAAAATCATGGAAAACTTTAATGATCATTCATCCGTCCATCCATTATCCAAACCGCTTATCCTGCTCTCAGGGTCGCGGGAATGCTGGAGCCTATCAAATCTTGAAAAAAGTCTCAGTAAACAAATGGAAAAACACGGACCAAGTATTAGAATAGTTTAAGAACATAGATGACAAGAAGAACTGCAAATTTATATGTTTTTATATCTGCGAGTTCTACCCCTCCATAAGCAAAGCGTTGCTATCCAAAGCCATTGATTTTGCCGCAAAACACAGTGATATCCGAGCAACATAGAGACGTTATATACCAGGCGAAGGAATCACTTTTGTATCACAAGGGAAACCTATGGCAGAAAAAAAGGTAGTAGCAAATCTGATGTAACCATGGGCAGCTTCGATGGGGCAGAAACGTGTGAACTAATTGGAATACATTTGTTATCCAAATTACAAGACCTAGACATCAATGTTGGACTCTATAGGGATGATGGGCTACCAATTTGTATTAAAACACCAAGAGAGGACGAGCAAATGAATAAAACAATATTGTAACGAATTTGGGGGACAACGCAACCACAAGAACTGTCGCGGCCGGGAGGCGAACCCGTACCGCCCGCACCGCAAGAGACATCGCTTACCGCTCGACTGAAGGATCAGTTCCGCCAGCCAGCGGCCAGCGTGTCTACTTATCCATCGTTACACTATGCAAAATATGCTCTAGCGATGGGCTAAAAATCACAGTTGAAACAAACAAAAAAAAACACATTGACTTTCTGGACATTTCAATGGACCTTAGGAATGGCACACACAAGCCGTACATTAAGCCCGACAACACGCTGCAGAATGTCCATAGAGAAAGCAACCGCCCATGCTCCATCTTGAAGAACATCCCAGAAAGCATTAATAGAAGACTCAAAATGATCTAATGAGTCCATCTTCAATGAAGCTGCATCCCCATACCAAGACGCATTACAAAAGAGCAGCTACAATTTTAAGCTCAAATACAACCCACTATTAAGTACTGACTGCAAGCAAATCAACACACGTAGCAGAAGACGAAACATCACCTGGTAGAACCCACCCTACAGTGACATCGTGGCCACAAACACCAGTAAGCAGTTTTTTTGAACTTTTGGATAAGTGCTTTACCCCGGACCATCAACTGAGAAAGATAGTCAGCAAGAACACCATCAATATTAGTTACAGCTGCATGCCTAACATTCAACAAATAATATCGCCCACAACACAAGAATCATGAACAAATCAGTGACACCTTCATCACAAACGGACTCCCCCAACTGCAACTACCGTGTGGACGACTCATGCCCCCTCGAAAGATATTGTCAGACGAAAGAAGTTATCTACCAAGCTACGGTGACGAGCAATGACAACGGTAAAATAGAGACACACGTCGGTCTAACAGAGTGAACGTTCAAAAAGAGGTTTAATGCACACAAACAGCAGTTTAAAGAATGTAACATATTTAAGCCATTATATTTGGTCATTGGCGGACACCAACACCCGACTCGACCGTTAGGGACCACGTCTTTTGGGATTTTTGAATGGAGGCATCTCTCCCTTCCCCATTGGACGTTGTGCACGTGATGTGCATGACGAGGCAGTTAACGATATTGTAAAGATCACGGAAGAATGGGCTTGGTAGCCCTTTAGTGTACTGGTTAACGTTGTCGCCCGCGGTGCGGGAAGTCTGAGTTCGTGTCCCGGCAGTGACGTTCCGCCCAGGCTGCCCTCGAAAGAGAGCTACCTCAATGAGGGGTAAGAAAGCGAGAGGGTCACGTGGTTCATGTAGCCGCCGAAGAGTTCCAAACGAAGCGTGGCGGTTCATTTAAATGAACTGCTTAGCCGCGATTTCTGGTAACTACTAACCAATATTTTCAGATTTGTACATTTATATATAGATATAGATATATTCCAATGTGACACATATTCTATGCCATCCCAGTCGCACGGACTTTCGTGATGGCACCACGTTAATTAATCTATCAGATCGTGATACCATCACGATTATGACCTGATTTACGTGATGTGGTCACGACTCGCCGACTAATGTATTTCAATTGGTAGTCTCACAACAGCGTCCCCAGGTGAAGCGAGAATATTTTCGTGCGTTGCTGAAGACGTGCTGATCAGAGTTTGCGAACATTAGTGCATGGACATTATGGCTCTTATTGTCTGTAAAGTTGGTCGATATATCACACAACAGTTTAATTCTTAATATAGTCGCTGTTGGTAGGCTAATTGTTGCAACACATTCAGTCATTTCCATGCATATAATATGCCATTGTAGTCCACTGTTGGAAAATCTCTACAATACTCCACACAGCACAAAAGGACTAGAACAAGCCTAAGAACTATGTAAATAATAACATAACCAAGTAATAACTGCAGTCAGAATTCTGAACTCTTTAAGTAAAGCCTCTACAGACCCACTGTGCACACATTCACAAACAGTCTCAAGCTGACCATGTGTTTGTGAGATGTGACATACGAAAGGCTGTAGTCAATCAACTTTCTTGCTCCTGTAGGCAAGGCGTGCTCTGAAGAGTGGCCCACTGTAGCTGTAATAACTGCACCTATAGCCAGTTGGGGAAAAACAGCAAGTCAATTCAAGTTAGTGCAATGCAGCAAGTAACTTGGTACAACAAGAAATGCAGCGATGTTGATTGGTTTTCAATGTAGTGAGTCCCTAGAATTGAACGACCTGATTGCCAACCAATAACACGTTAGGATCTAATTGTAGTCAGCAGTGAATTTCAGTTATTTCAACAGGTAAAAAAGGACTAAGCAGCTACAATCTGTCAAATATGGATGTCAAAGACATAATAACTATACTATTACAGTTATGTGTTAAAGTTATGACTGTTTGATCCAGATGAAAGCTGCTATAGACTTAGACTATAAACTGCGAGATACAGCTTTAAGACGCTGTTTGTCTACTTTAGAAGTTTGTGGCCTTTTTGAAACGGACACTATTTGTGCTGGAATTTATGGACAGCGACGTTTGTCTGGTTGATTTTTATTAGACTAATTTAACATGAATTCGTTGTTCACAATGTAGAATTATCAGGGAAAAAATAGGGTGCGCACGAAGCAGCGATACTGAGTTTAATCTTTTCAAATTTTACCTATCAACAACACTGGAAATGCCTAACTTATGTGAATTATCACAAAAAATTATGCATGCACTGATGGCTAAGCTAGTTTAAATTGCTAGCAAGCTAGCTTTATAAGCCACCTTCAATAAACATTTATATTCCAATATAGTTTACGACGGCGTCGAGTTGACACAGTACTATCATATAAACTATACACTTGGCTTTGTTTCTTACCTTCTTAGCGTAGGTGAAGCTCTCTGTGGAGACAGGTATGGCGCGTCTTTCGGGGGTTGTAGGCAGCGTAACGTGTGGGTGGCACGTTCACGTGCAATCGGTATACTTGTTGATGGGAAACGCTTGAATGAACATGATTGGTTGATGTGGCTGTCATCAAGAAAACTGGCCAATGACAACTGTGCGCGCCTTTTTTGAAAATAACCGGTGAAATACAAAATTTAATTCAGATACGTTGATATTTAGGAACAAAAATCTGTCATTTATAACCTCGGGTACGAAAAAGCTGCCACATCCCATAGAATCCATCTTTGGGCGACGTTCGCTTTGTATGTCTGTCTGTCTGTCTGTATGTCTGTCGTCGGAAGCGACCGATGTTGGACGCAGTTTTTCGCCGTCAAAGGTACGGACACGTCCTCGGTTTGAAGGGACTTAAAGAAAAACACCGGCAGGTGGAAGCTAAAGCTAGGCTACAGTTGAAAGCTAGCGAATATAGCATGCCAAAAACACGACAGCTGTTAACGAAAACGGCAACATAGCTAACTTAACTAGTGTAACCAGGTTAAAATTAATGTTTTTATTTTATTTTGTTTGAGTATGAAATATCACCAAATCCTGTCTGTGTGCTGTTATTTGTGTTTACTACATTTTATTTTATGTCATTATTTACTTTTATGTGTTTTACAACGACCGTCATATACGTGTACTGTCGCTTTAAGAGAGAGGTCTTATGGGTACACGGAAGACGGAACGCGGGAGAGGCCATTTTTGTTTTGTGGGAGGAGTCTCAAGCAGCAATCGAGCCGAGCCACACGTGTTTCTTACCGTGGGACAGTTTTGCTGGTTGAGGAGAACGTAACCTTGAGTATCCCTGTAAGAAGATACTGCAAGCTGTGGGATAAAATACTTGTTTATCCTTTCTTACATCGGAGTCCCGTGGACGGTTTCTCCTTCCAACGCACACGAGTGGAGTCCGGGCAGTGGTTGAACTTCGACCCCCACGTCCGTAAGAAACACCGCTCCCGCTGGAGGACTGGACGGTTGTCGAAGGGTTTGAATCCAAAATAAATGGCAAGGTGGGCCAAATAGAGTCCTGTGTGTCCCCGCTCCTTCCTTGATCATGATGACGATGATGAGAGACTGAGGGCCCCCCACAACACCTGGGGCCCCACACAACTAGAACACAACGCAGAGCTACTGATGAGAGTGACGGGCATGCAGCAGGCTGACCAGCATAGAACAGCATAGGACTGCCCCCGTTACATTGGTGCCGTGACCCTCCTGGATCCTGAGAGTGACATCAGTTGCTCGCCGCGGGAGGCTGCTGTCGTCATCAAGCCCCAGACGTCCTCAGGTATTTCTACAGACTGTACACTCATGTTACAGTGGACTGGAGTTGAGCTGTGTGGACACTGGACAGTCATAGCTGTGGTTACCATGGACTGGGCTTGTGAACAGGACATTTGTATATACTGAAGGAAGAAAAACACACGAAAAAAAAAGGAAAAAAAGGTTAATGTTGATGTGATTGAAGGACTCTATTGATCTAAACTACTGGATATGTGCATATGTGAATAATCTATTGGTGAATTTGTTGATTGTGTGTGATTGTTTCAATCTCTTAGTGATTTCTAGATTCAATTATATAAATGAATTGAGCATTTCACTTTTTTATTTTATTTTTTATTTTATCTGAGTGTTAGAGGTAGGAACATGGTAGAGGGTGGTTCGTACGTAGGTGGGGGTAACATTGCTGATCAGGATCTTTTGGATCGCCAGTGTGCTATGGAGAGGGGGTACCAGTTAGATGTGGGTGGGGGTTTACGGCTAGGTGTAGGTAGGAGTTTCGGGCAGCTCTTAGAGGGCGGGGAACCAGACACCAGAGCACCAGGACCTAGAGACCCGACCACATTTGGCACTCCTCAGTTCACCTCCACACGCTACGTAGAACGGGCCAGGCCAGGTATCAGCGAAGGGGCTGTGCTAGGTAACAGCGAGCAGCCAGTGGGTAAGTTAGCCATGCTCATTACTCGGTTAGCAGAGAAGATAGGAGAGTCAATCACTGCTAAGCTGCAGGAAACACAAGTGCTTAGAAACACACACACAGACAGTGCTAGGTCTGTTGAACAGCGTTTGGAGACAGCTCCTAGTGTTAGAGTAGTAATGCAAACAGACGCTAGGGAGCCTCCTATTTTCAGGGGCGATAGCTCTGATAAGTTTACAGTTCATGAGTGGGAGAGCCTTATGACTTTGTATTTGAGGAAGCGAGCCATTCCAGTTAGTGAGCAGTCACATGAGATTCTAGCTAAGCTTATGGGGAAAGCAAGGGACGTGGTGAGGATAAAGCTGCGCAACACATATGTCGACCACATAGCGAACCCCCACATTATTTTTGATGTACTGAAGCAACACTTTAGTGACTTCACATACTCGAGCATGCCCCTGGCGGACTTTTACAGTACGCTGCCCAAGCCAGGTGAGGACGCTATGGAGTATTGGATTAGGCTTAATAAGACAGTGGAGGTGGCTGACGAATGCTTGAAGTGGCAGGGCCGTAGTATTGAAGAGCCAAGCCACGAGGTAAGCATGATGTTTATCAAACACTGTCCAGATCAGTCTCTTGCCAATGTTTTTAAGTTCAAGTCCGCAGGGAAATGGTCTGCTAGCGAGATCCAGGAGAGGCTTGATGAGCACATGCTGGAGAGGAAGTCCCGTGTTGCTGCAGGTGGACAACGTGAAGCAGGCGCGGTAGAGCGTAGGTTCCATTCACAGGTTCATGTCCCTGTAGTCGACATGGCTCCCGACTTGAACACGACCGTGCCGGTGGTGCCATCTCCCGTCCCGGCTCATGCGTCATCTCCTATACCATTTTGTGCAAGGTCTCCTACACCGTCTCCCGCACCGTCTCCCGCACCTGTCTCTGGCGGTGATGACTATATGAGGAGTTTGGTGAGCTTGCTAGACCGTTTGGTCACAATGCAGACTCAGGTTCCAGTTAGCGCTGCAGTCCGGACACCGACGCTGACTCAACCGCCAGCTAACGCCGTAGGGCGGGTGCCAGACGCACCACAGAGGTTGTGCAGGATTTGTAAGTCTCCGGATCACTCCACATTTTCCCACTGCAGCCGGGAGAACCGATGTATAAACTGTTTGTCTCCTGGTCATTGGAAGAGGGACTGTCCTCACCCTCAGCCGCCCAACCAGCTCCGTTCTCAGCCTGGTGGAAGAGCTGGTCGTCAGTCTCGTCCGTTAAACTACTAAACCCACACCTAGAGAGGGATGGTGTGGGTAAAGTAGATGTATCCCTCACTGATGTCTCCGACCTGGCTCACTTGTATGAAGACAAGTGTGCCAAAGCACCTCAGGGTTCGCGTATGGTCATTCAGGCGACACAGAGGATTCAGGCTTTCAGTGACTTGTTCTATGCTCCTGTTCTTGTCAACCAGAGTGTGCAGCTTAATGGCATGTTGGATACTGGCTCTATGTCATGCAGTATCAGTGAAAATGCAGTAGAGAAGCTCCGCTCTGGGGGTGTTTTACCTGAGAAGCAGCAGCCTGAAGAGAACATTGTCTTGATTGGCTGCGGTGGTCTGGAGACTAGGCCTGATGGTTTTTATGACCTCAACATGCAGCTTTATGGTGTTTCCTTTGTCATACCCACTCTGGTCGTGCCCGGTCAGCATGATGATCTGATAGTCGGCACAAACGTCATTAAACATGTGGCCCATGTACTCAAGAGTGGTACTGAGTACTGGGACATCGCGTCCAGACAGGAACATCCGTCTAGTCCTGACGTTGAACAGTTCTTGTCCATGTTCACGAATGTAGAGCGCTGGAGGGGTGGTGCAGTTCCTGAGAAGATAGGTACTGTTAAGCTCACCCAGGCCGTGACACTCTTACCGAGGCACGAGCACTTAGTCTGGGGCAGACTTCCTGCTAAGGTGCCTATGTCAGCTGGAAGCACTGTTGTTGTGGAGCCGACAGACTCCAAGGCCAGGCCACGCAGTGTCCTCGTAGGTCGACTTGTCACACCGCTCTGGGGTGATAGGTGGGTACCCATGACTGTTGTCAATCCATCTGACAAAGCCATCACACTGAAAAGGAACTGCAAGTTGGCTGATGTGTTTCCATGACTGGCGATTGAGGACTTTAATGTTTTCCAGGGACTGCAATCAGTTGCAGGGAGGCATGAGTCCAACGCCACAGATAGTGCCTGTCCCCCTGTCCAGCCGGCTAGGAGTTTGTCAGAGCTCGGACTCAGTGACATTGACCTCAGCTCCTGTCAGGTTAGTGAGGCATGCAAGTCCCAGCTCACTCAGCTGCTCACCGAGTACCATGACATCTTCTCCAGGGACTCTCTGGACTGTGGCGAGGTCACAGGATACACACATCGCATCCATCTGGTGGATGAGCGCCCCTTTCGCTTGCCCTACAGGAGGGTTCCCCCAGCCCACTATCAGAAGTTGAGACAGGTTCTCACTGATATGGAGGAGAAAGGGATTATCCGGAAGTCCTCGAGCGCATACGCTTCACCGCTGGTTATGGTATGGAAGAAGGATGGCGGGCTTCGGATCTGCACTGATTTCAGATGGCTGAATGCTCGGACCTTGAAAGACGCTCATCCCTTGCCACACCAGTCGGACTGTCTTGCCGCGCTGGGTGGTAACTGCCTCTTTAGTACGATGGACCTCACCCCAGGCTTCTTCAACATCCCAATGCATGAAGATGACAAGAAGTACACTGCTTTCACGACTCCCCTTGGGTTGCATGAATACAATCGCATGCCACAGGGCCTTTGTAATAGCCCTGCAGCCTTCATGAGAATGATGATTGGGATCTTTGGGGATCTGAACTTCACGAAGCTTTTGTGCTATCTTGATGATCTTCTTGTCTTCGCGCCGTCAGAGGTTGAGGCTCTGTCGAGGCTCCGCACTGTGTTTCAGAGGTTGAGGGAGAACAACTTGAAACTGGCTCCGAAGAAGTGTCATCTGCTGCAGAAGCGGGTGCGGTTTTTGGGCCACGTGGTTGATGGCGGAGGTGTGTCTGTCGATCCCTCCAAAGTAGAGGTCATCTCCAACATGACAGTGCAGGATCTCATGGAAGGTGATGGGTGCACGCCTTCTGTTCGTAGGATCAAATATTTCCTTGGTATGGTATTTTACTACCAGCATTTCCTCCCGAACTGCTCCTCCGTGGCTAAGCCCCTGTTCGCCCTTACGGCTGGACAAAAGAGGAGGGGGAGGTCGGCTAAGGATAAGAAGCCCCATGGCAGCTTCCGTAAGCTTACCTCCGCAGACTGGACGGTGGAATGTGGGGAAGCATTTGATCTGTTGAAGACGATGTTACTGGAGTGTGTGGTGCTTGCCCATCCAGACTTTGAGGTGCCTTTCATTTTGTCGGTCGATGCGTCTTTGGACGGACTCGGCGCGGTGCTGTCTCAAGTGCCCCGAGGAGAGTCCAAGGCCAGACCTGTTGGTTTTGCAAGCAAGTCCCTCAGTGCCTCACAGCGGAAGTATCCAGCTCATAGACTGGAGTTCATGGCGCTGAAGTGGAGTGTTTGTGAAAAGTTCAGCCACTGGCTGAAGGGTCAAAGCTTCACCGTTTGGACAGATAATAATCCGCTGACTTATCTCCTAACGAAGCCGAAGCTTGACGCGTGTGAGATCCGCTGGGTGTCTAAGTTGGCGTCTTACACCTTCGATCTCAAACACCTGCCAGGGAAGAAAAACGTGGTGGCGGATGCATTGAGTCGCGACCCTTTTTCCAAGCCCGTCAGTCAGAGGCTACTTAGGGAGCCCTACCCGGCCCTTGTTCAGGAAGCCGACGGGGTTGAGGGGGACTCTGTGCAGGATGTTTTCAGACTCAGTTGCCAGTCCCAAACACTGAGTAGTGCGCGATCTGGGTTTGCTTGTGATGCAGCTGAGGTCAGGGCTTTTTGTCAAGCCAAATGTGACTGGCCTGATGCATCAGTATTCACAGCACTCAGTTTGGTCCAGCACGTTCAGCATCTGTCGGGTGGTCAGGATACACTGCCAATGTTATCCACCGAGGAGCTCAGGTTGAGTCAGGAGCAGGACCCCTGCATCTCCAAGGTGTTGCCCTTTGTCGCTGTTCGGAAGCGGCCATCGAGGCGTGAGAGGCATGGTGCTGACCAGAAGGTCCTCAGGCTGTTGAAACAGTGGGAGAAGTTGGAAGTCAATGATGGTGTCTTGTACAGGGTGACAAAGGACCCAGTGTCCAAGCAGAGGAGGTCTCAGTATGTTTTACCTCTGAGTCTGAAAGACAAGGCACTGTCTGGCATCCACGATCACGCTGGTCATCAGGGCCAGGACCGTACTCTCTCTCTTGCAAGGCAGCGTTTTTATTGGCCTGACATGGAGAGGGATATCAGAGCATATGTCAGATGCTGTCGGAGATGTGTGTTTGGGAAGACCCCAGAGCCAGCTGCTTGCGCGCCCCTGGAGAGCATTAAAACTTCCGCACCGATGCAGCTTGTGTGTATGGATTTCCGGTCCGCTGAGGACAGTAAGCAGCGGTCAGTCGATGTCTTAGTGGTTACTGACCACTTCACTAAGCTTGCTCACGCGTTCCCCTGCACCAATCAGACAGCGAAGCAGGTCGCCAAGAAACTCTGGGATCATGTATTCTGTGTTTACGGGTTTCCGGAGAGAATACATTCTGACCAGGGCACAGACTTTGAGAGCAACCTGATTGCAGAGCTTCTCAAGTTGGCGGGTGTAGCGAAGTCCCACACGACGGCCTACCATCCTATGGGTAATGGCGGGACAGAGCGTTTTAATCGCACGATGGGGAATATGCTCCGTTCCCTTCCGCTTCAGCAGAAGCAACAGTGGCCTCAGCAGATCCATTCTCTCACGCTCGCGTACAATGCCACTGTTCACGAGACCACGGGTTATGCACCTTTCTTCCTGATGTATGGGCGTGTCCCAAGACTGCCGGTGGATGTTATGTTCAGGCAGGTTTTGCATGATCCTCACGTTGTTGACTATGACTCTTATGCTCAGTCTCTGCTTTCCTGTCTAAGGAGTGCAATGGAGATCGCTCAGAAGCACTCCACGGCTGAGCAGCAGCATCAGGCGCGACAGTACAACAGACATGCCAAGGGCACTGTCCTGTCTGTCGGGGATCGTGTTTTGGTTGCGAACCAGAGTGAGCGAGGGAAGAGAAAGTTGGCTGACAAATGGGAGAACGGAGTGTACACGGTTGTCGGTGTCAACCCCAATAACCACGTCTACAAGATTCAGGATGCAGAGGGGCACACCAGAGTGGTGCACAGGAACCGTTTGTTGGAGGTCAACTTCTTGCCCCTTCCTGAGTTAGATCAGGGTGAGGAGTCCAGTACAACCAGTCAGTTGCTTGACTGCGCAGAGTCCGATGAGTAGGACAGTGCAGATGGCCTGACGGTCTCAGGGGATGCAGTGGGGCTAGCAGTCTCATCACTTGGAGACTCGCCTAGATCTGAGTGGGCAGAAGCGGAAGAGTTCATTCCGTCTAGTCTGGTAGTCAGTCCTGTGGGGGCCACTGCTCAGACTCCACCCAACACACACGCACCACACAACAAACATGCACCACACATAGAGGCATCACACTCACCCGATGTTGGTGTTATATCTCACACTGATTCGCACACAGAAGCACCACACTCACTCGATACAGATGTTGCAGCTCGCACTGTCTCACGCACACAAGTAGAGAGCGACGGTCGGGTTAGGACACGCACAGGGAGGGTGGTGAGGTCAGTGAACAGGTTAATAGAATCTATGGCTCAGATGCCATTTCTATGGAGTGTGAGGGTTTGAACTTTGATAGAGGTTGGAGTCATTCAAACTAGTTTAATGTGAGTTATTAGGTGTCTATCAGACAGGGTTGTTTTGGGCCAAGTGCATGGTGTGGCGTATCAGGCGTCACATTGATCTAAGGGAATTCTGAGACTTGATCAACCTCATTATTTTCTGGACCTCGTAACCGAGGTAGCTCCTAAGTTGACTGGAGGACTAGGTCCTTCTTTTCACTTGTGCCAGTAGTCAGTGATGGGCTTTTCCTTTCCTCTTTCTCTTTTTATCCTGCTGTCAGGATGTTGGTGAATTTCAGGAGGGGTGAATGTAACCAGGTTAAAATTAATGTTTTTATTTTATTTTGTTTGAGTATGAAATATCACCAAATCCTGTCTGTGTGCTGTTATTTGTGTTTACTACATTTTATTTTATGTCATTATTTACTTTTATGTGTTTTACAACGACCGTCATATACGTGTACTGTCGCTTTAAGAGAGAGGTCTTATGGGTACACGGAAGACGGAACGCGGGAGAGGCCATTTTTGTTTTGTGGGAGGAGTCTCAAGCAGCAATCGAGCCGAGCCACACGTGTTTCTTACCGTGGAACAGTTTTGCTGGTTGAGGAGAACGTAACCTTGAGTATCCCTGTAAGAAGATACTGCAAGCTGTGGGATAAAATACTTGTTTATCCTTTCTTACATCGGAGTCCCGTGGACGGTTTCTCCTTCCAACGCACACGAGTGGAGTCCGGGCAGTGGTTGAACTTCGACCCCCACGTCCGTAAGAAACACCGCTCCCGCTGGAGGACTGGACGGTTGTCGAAGGGTTTGAATCCAAAATAAATGGCAAGGTGGGCCAAATAGAGTCCTGTGTGTCCCCGCTCCTTCCTTTATCATGATGATGATGATGAGAGACTGAGGGCCCCCCACAACACCTGGGGCCCCACACAACTAGAACACAACGCAGAGCTACTGATGAGAGTGACGGGCATGCAGCAGGCTGACCAGCATAGAACAGCATAGGACTGCCCCGTTACACTAGCAAGACAAAAAGTCGCGAAATTGTGCGTTTTTTCGGGCTTCGCCGTCCGAAATTGGATACCGATCCGCTGCGTCAGTTGGGTATGGCGCTAGCGTCAGTCGGTCCACTCGTGGACTATCTGACCACTAATGGATTACCTGGATTTTTACCTGGATTATTTTACATCTGCTTGCCATGTTTTTATTTTGACTGAATCCGAGTTGTGGGATTTCGACGGAGAACAAAAAAATTGAGTATGGACACAGTTGAAGGGTCAGACGGATGTTTGGTCAGCTAGCTAACATTAGCTAAGTGAACTTCAGGGTTATAACTGTTCTCCTGCTGCTATATCAGGTAAGAAAGCATTTCCCTGCTATTTGCTGTAAATTCATAACCAAACGCAATGTTTGTGTTCGTTCCCTGATTTACAGTGATGATGTTTTTAAACAGATTAGCTAGTTAACCATTAAGTAACGTTAAATTAAGTAACGTCACAGGTGACAACGTTAGTTAGCTTGTTGGCCTGATTCGTGGTGTTAATATTGTCGCGGTTTTTCTATAGCCCGGATAACTATGGATGGAGGCGGGGACTTTTAGGTGCGACAAACCGGGCTTCACCACCGTTCGCCACCAATGCTAGGGCTAGCCTGCTAGTTAGCTAGTTAGCCGTGTGCTAATGGGTTAGCAAGCTCACCTTGGGACCAGGGCTGGTGATGGAACAGGGCGGCTGAGCTCTAGGCGGGGCGGGAGATGGATGGCTGCTCTCCGGGGTGCGTGTCTCTCTCTCTCTCTCTCTGTACTCTGGCTCCGGTGTGACCGGGTGAATGTCTCTCTCAGTCTCTCTGGGGAAGCTCTCGGGGGTAGTCAGCTAGCTACAGGTACCGAGGCAGTCTGCTGCTAACACTACCACTGCTAGCCACCGTATCTACTGTCTAGCCCAGGATACGCTAGGTTTCCCTGCTCTATCCCACGCTAAGGTGACAGTCTACGATATGGTTACTAAACAGTTCTGGCGCTTTGTCTCTCCCGCGGTGTCTAATATAGTCGCGTCTGTGACAGCGCGAGCTAACCTGTGATTGGTCCTCTAGCTGCACGAGCCCAGTGCAACATTCCAAGTACATCCCCAGACATTTCCCACTACAATATTAAAT
The DNA here is from genome assembly GCF_029633865.1 of Lampris incognitus. Classification (NCBI taxonomy): domain Eukaryota; kingdom Metazoa; phylum Chordata; class Actinopteri; order Lampriformes; family Lampridae; genus Lampris; species Lampris incognitus. The sequence goes on from NC_079219.1 coordinate 40,691,867, forward strand.
GTGGTTTAAACGAGAGGTTTTGTTTGCCTCTGTTTGCAGGCAGCGAGTCTTTGTCATGTCATTAACGTTATGTTAGTAACCTTACAGTTGCTTCTCCCTCCCTCCCTCTCTCTCTCTTTCTCTCTCCCTCCGTGTGTGTGTGTGTGTGTGTGTGTGTGTGTGTGTGTGTGTGTGTGTCAGGGATGCAAACTTGTCACCTCTCGGCGAAAATCGCCGTTTTGAATCCTCAAGTCATTTGTGTGATTCGTGCAGATTCAATTAGTTTTTTGAAAAGGGTGTGTGTTTACATTAGCTTTAGAGGACCTATTTCACACCTTGTTTTACCAGCCAAAATGCAATTGCTTGATTAATGGATATTTTATTCACTTAATGAATACCTAGCAATACATCCAAGTTGGAATGAATCAACATTTATGTTAAGTTCCATGTACCTATATACATACTATGTAAATTCACTGATACTTCTCATTCTAATTCCAGAGACGCAAGGTGATGATTGTCAGAGGGAAAGGTAAGTAATGTACATATACAGCCTATACTACAGGTCATTAAAAGATGTGAATGTTTTCAAGTTATTTACATAAATCATACTATTTGCCCCATTAAACAATCCTGATCAGTCTAAGAGATTGAATGACCATCGGCAACTAGAAGCTAACATAAATGTATTCTGACAAAATATCCCACCTTAAATAAAGGCAAGTTTTAAGCCTAAAGCAAATAAATGCACAGCGATTGAGTTTTTAGCCCCATGGAAAATATGGTCACACCTTGCCTAGATCAATTGGAAATGATTATACAGTTTATGGAAATGACTGAATGTGTTGCAACAATTAGCCTACCAACAGCGACAATATTAAGAATTAAACTGTTGTGTGATATATCGACCAACTTTACAGACAATAAGAGCCATAATGTTCATGCACTAATGTTCGCAAACTCTGATCAGCACGTCTTCAGCAACGCACGAAAATATTCTCGCTTCACCTGGGGACGCTGTTGCGAGACTACCAATTGAAATACACTGCTCAAAAAAATAAAGGGAACACCTAAAAACACAATATAGACCTCGATGAATGAAATATTTCAGCTGAAAATCTTTATTTATTAGACAGAGGAATGTGTTTAGAGCAAAATAACCTAAGAATGATCAATGGAAATCAAAATCATTAGCCCATTAAGGTCTGGATTCAGAATCATACTCAAAATCAAAGTGGAAAATAAGAACATAGGCTGATCCAACTTCTGTGGAAATTCTTCAAGACGATTCAAAATGAGGCTCAGTAGTGTGTGTGGCCTCCACGTGCCTGTATGCACTCCCTACAACGTCTGGACATGCTCCTGATGAGACGACAGATGGTCTCCTGAGGGATCTCCTCCCAGACCTGGATCAGGGCATCGGTCAACTCCTGGACAGTCTGTGGTGCGACATCGCGTTGGCGGATGGTACGAGACATGATGTCCCAGAGGTGCTCGATTAGATTCAGGTCTGGGGAACGTGCAGGCCAGTCCATAGCATCAATGCCCTCGACATACAGGAACTGCTGACACACTCTGGCCACATGAGGACGAGCATTGTCATGCATGAGCAGGAACCCAGGGCCCACTGCACCAGCATATGGTCTGACAATGGGTCTGAGGATCTCATCCCGGTACCTAATGGCAGTCATGGTACCTCTGGCTAGCACGTAGAGGTCTGTGCGGCCCTCCAAGGATATGCCTCCCCAGACCATCACTGACCCACCGCCAAACCGGTCATGCTGGAGGATGTTGCAGGCAGCAGATCGTTCTCCACAGCGTCTCCAGACTCTCTCACGTCTGTCACATGTGTTCAGTGTGAACCTGCTCTCATCTGTGAAGAGCACAGGGCGCCAATGGCGAATCTGCCAACCAAGATGTTCTCTGGCAAAGGTCAATCGGGCTGCACGGTGTTGGGCTGTGAGCACAGGCCCCAATTGTGGACGTCGGGCCCTCATACCATCCTCATGCATTCTGTTTCTCACTGTTTGAGCAGAAACCTGCACATTAGTGGCCTGTTGAAGGTCGTTTTGTAGGGCTCCGGCAGTGCTCCTCCTGTTCCTCCTTGCACAAAGGACCAGATAGCGGTCCTGCTGCGGGGTTGTTGTCCTCCTGCGGCCCCCTCCACGTCTCCTGGTGTACTGGCCTGTCTCCTGGTACCTCCTCCATGCTCTGGACACTGTGCTGGGAGACACATCAAATCTTCTTGCCACAGCACGCATTGATGTGCCATCCTGGATGAGCTGCACTACCTGAGCAACTTCTGTAGGTTGCAGATACCGCCTCATGCCACCTCTAGTGGTGAGGGCACTAGCACAATGAAAAACTAACCAAAGATCGGCCAGAAAAGATGAGGACAGGCAAATGGTCTGTGGCCACCACCTGCAAATCCATTCCTTTTACAGGGGTTGTCTTGCAAATTGTCTAATTTCCACCAGGTGGAAATTAGACAATTTACCAACAGGTGAAATTGATTCACAAATCAGTGTTGCTTCCTAACTGGACAGGTTGATATCTCAAAAGTGTGATTGACTTGGAGCTACATTGCATTGCTTATGTGTTCCCTTTATTTTTTTGAGCAGTGTACATTAGTCGGCGAGTCGTGACCACATCACGTAAATCAGGTCATAATCGTGATGGTATCACGATCTGATAGATTAATTAACGTGATGCCATCACGAAAGTCCGTGTGATAGGGTTGTCTATGCGCACTGTTTGGAACTATCCGGGGCTCCCATGATCCGCCATTGCTGTTAAATAATTGGGCCATTGACGTCTTCGGAGTTGACGTAACTCTCTCTTTCTAGGGCTCTGGGCTGCCCCCGAATTCACTAATTGGTGTCAGAAGTGGGATGGTGAGATGGTGAGGGACCGTGAGGCCATCGGAAGCGATTCCCGAAAGAGGGGGTAGTGTAACGATCACGGATGAATAGGTTCGGTAGCCCTCGACCACCCTTTAGTCGACTGCCCCACTTCTGACACCAATGTGGCGAATTCGGGGGGCAACTCGGCCGGACCGTCCCAGCCGGGTCGCGAAATCGGATTTCCCGCACCACGGGCGACAACGTTAAGCAGTCGACTAAAGGGTTCGACCCGTTAGCCAAGGGCGAATATTTGTTTCCTAGGATGAATCTGGAAAGTTCCCGCCCCAAGGCGCTAGGATTGGCCAGATCTGCCTGGCAATCAACTTTTCAGATTCATCCAAAGGAAAAAAAAATCACTTGCCATACACACACGGTTTAGTTGGCAAAGTTAGCTTGGTTGCATTTATGGCTAATTGCTAATAGCTAGCAAACGTCGCTAGAGTTAGAGTTAGGGTTGTTGCGCTTTCGCATCGGCCTTGACTGACAGGCAGATCTGGCCAATCCTAGCGTCTGAGGGCGGAAACTTTCCGGATTCATCCTAGGAAAAAAATATTCGCCCTCGGGTCGGCAGAGGGGATTCGTGTGGGGTTTCTTAATGTTCTACTATTGATGAACAGGACGATTACTGTATTTCACTCTAGCTTTATTGTTAGCCAACTCATAACATGAACACTGGACATCGTGCTTCCGTGCTAACTCTCTGGAGTCCCCTTTGACATAGTGACGTCACTCTGACAGTCTGAATATTATTGGCTTACACCACATCTCTATTTTTTTGAATGCTGTGTTAACACTTTATATTTGCTTGCGTTCTTACATATAACCTGGACATTCAACATATCACATTGTTTTTTTTCTGTTTTTTAGTCCTACACATTCAAACAATGTAACTCCGTCCTTTTTATTTTTCCATTAACCAACAAACTATTCTTACAGTCATTTTTGTTCTCACAGGTTCAGTCTCTCTGGTTTGATTACCTCTCTGCCTGACCTAGTTCTGACTGTGGCAGGGGAGGCCTGTGAGTACCTAGAAGGCGACACAGTTTGAGTAGATGCAGGAACAGCTGGAACGTCAACCTCTGGCGCATGTTCCTGTCGGGTTTCTCCTCTGTGCTCAGCTGCAGGCATAGGCACTAGGTGGTGTTGGTTCCTCCTGATTGTGCCATGAGGCCCACTGGTAGGACCGTGGGGTGTGGTGTACAGATGTCACTGTGCCTGGTATCTTTGCATCTGTGATCCACACGTGATCTCCTGGTGACAGCTTAATAAGATTCCTCACTCTGTGTCTCTGATCAAAGTTCTTTGTCCATCCACCTCTTCTCCCTGTCTTCGTGCAGGATTCTCCTCAGATCCGGAAGAGCTGGCTTCAACACTGCTGGAAAGGTAGGTACGGTGGTGTGCAGACGTCGGCCCATAAGTAGCTGTGCTTGGCTGTAACCATTGCTCAGTGGTGTAGCCCTGTATGCACGTAAGGCTTAATAGGGATCTGTTGCTTTCTTTAGCAGGTTCTTGACAGTTTGGACTGCCCGTTCTGCTTCCCCATTACTCTGGGCAAACTTGGGACTGCTTGTCACATGTTCAAAGCTGTAGTGTGCAGTAAAGGCTTTCATGTTGTGCCCAGAAAACTGCGGCACATTGTCCATCACTAAAGGCTCTGGAATGCCATGCTGTGTGAACATCGATTTCAAATGTACCATCACATCTGTAGACCTTGTTGGACCTAACATGGCTATCTCTACATATCTAGAGAAATAGTCAACTACCAGTGGGTAATCTCTGCTACTCAGAGAAAATAGGTCTGCACCCAGCTTCTGCCAGAGTCTGTCCAGTAGTTTGGTTGGCATGAGTGGCTCTTTCACATTTGCCCTCTCTTTGATGCATGCCCTACAGTTAAGAACTAGCTCCTCTATTTGATTGCTAAGCCCAGGCCACCATACTTTCTGGCTCGCACGTATTCTGCATTTGACTACCCCCTGATGTCTGTCACGTATTTTCTCTAATACCTGGTTTCTCACTGTGGACGGGGTAAATAACTTCGTGCCTCGTAGCAGAAGTCCCTCATGCACACTTAGAACTGCTCGCTCCGACCAGTAGTTTTTCGCTGCTCCCTCCAGCATGTTGTGGTCTGGCCACCCCTGTATGCAGTATTGCATGACTTGAGTACACACGCTGTCATTCCTCAGCTGTTCCTTAAGCTCACTCAGATAGTGGTCGCTCGCTGGTAGGCTGTCCATGATTGAGTCTACATATATGTTGGTGTCCTCTATCAACTCTCCATCCACACAATTCCCGCTGTCCTTTAGAGGCGCACGTGACAGTGTGTCGGCTGTGGTGAATCTTTTCGCTGGAACATGTGAGACGAAGTAAGAGTATCTCATGAGCCGCATCCGGGTTCTCTGTATCCTTGGTGGAAGAGCATCGAGTGGTTGTTCTCCCAGCAGGCTCACCAGTGGCTTATAGTCTTTCTAGCTCGAGATGCAGACCGAGGATGAAGCCACTGAATCTTTCACACGCCCAAGTCAGAGCTAGGGCTTCTTTTTCCACCTGTGTGTACCGTGGCTCCATGGCCATTAGTGATCTGGACGCATATGCCACAGGCGACCAGACATCATCATGTTTCTGTAACATCACTGTCCCTAATCCATACGATGAGGCATCGGCTGAGATCTTCAGTTCTCTGTTGGGGTCATACAGCTGGAGAACGGGAACAGATGAGAGTTCCTGTTTGAGACTGGTGACTGCTTTTTTGCTGTTCACGGCCCCAGACCCACATGTCTTTCTCAGCTAAGTTTGGGTTGAACTTCTCGAACTGGTTGACCATGCCAAGTAAACTCCTGAGCTCACTTGTGTTAGTCGGCTGTTCCATCTGCTGTACAGCTCCTGTTTTATCGGGGTCTGGTCTCATCCCCTCCCTTGAAATTATGTATCCCAGGAACTTCACTTCTCGTTTCCCAAACTCACACTTCTCTGTGTTGAGTGTGATGCCTGCCTTCTGCAGGGTGGCGTGTCGCGACTTTTCCACTAGGTGGGGCTGTTTTGAATCCAGCGTGTCAGAATTATATTTTTTCTTGACACACAGCAGGCATAAGAGTCTAGTCCCCTAGGACACATCATTCATTTTATTTTTTTTAAGAAACATACACAAGTCTACTTCCAAACATCTAATACATTTCAGAAATAAAAACAAATGGCATATATTTAATAGAACTCGTTTATTTTCCGTTTGCCTGTCATTGTCTGACATTATGTTTCATTTATGTAATGTAGGCCTGATAACATGCTTTAACTGAATTAGACAATTGAATTAAAATGGTAGGCTATTAGTGATTGTTTTGTATTTGAAACAGTTATTCTGTTTAAGCCACAACAAATCAAATTTCAAATTTCACAAAGCAATCGAATTTCCACCCATAAACATCATTCACATCCATATACATTTCATTAAATTAATAGCGCAAATGCGGGAAAGTTTCCAACAAATAGACGCACATACTGTGCACAGAAAGTGTTCCACATAAAATAATTAATGAGACAAAAGAACTAAACTATCGTAACATAGGCCTACAGTAGCTTACTACATATTGATCGATAAGCATTTGGAAGTCCCCGCATCACGCTCGCACCGTGGTAAGCCTGCGCTATCCCTTTATATCTCTGCTGCTCTCCCTTCTCTTGCAGGATGTCTTCTAATTGATTGAGAATTGATGCGGCAACAGTCTCGGCATTGGCAGTCTGTATGGGAGTAAAACTGTAAAAACGCTCCTGAACATGACGTGATTTTTCAATATAACGTAGTAAAAGCACTAACTGAGACTGCGTTGATACGTCATTGGTTTCGTCGGCCTGAATGGCTAGAAAGTCTGCATTTTTAATCTCATCTACTATGTACTCATGCATGATCCCCAACATACAATCCAGCAGTTCACTCTGTCGCCCGGGTGAGAAAAGGCTGGGTTTAGTACAGTTGTTAAATGCATGTAGTTTTACTGTGTCATTAGGGATTTGCTAATGTCTGAGGTTCGCATCCCGTCTGCCCTAAAAAAGAAAAAAAGAAAAAACAAACTAAGCAAGTTTGATTGGGATGTACATGGGCGCAAACGCGGCATAGCGAGAGTACAACCTATTCTGTATGGCATATAAGAGTGTGTATTGGTTAATGTCAAATGTCAATAAGGGCAAATCTTTATTATGATTGGACGGGGGGCAGGAGTAGAGAAAACTTTAGGGAAGAAGAAGTTCGAGAGTTCGTGAGTGAAGGTCTCAAGTCAAGTGGTGTTCCACGGTTTTCAGTCTCCTCAGCATTATCCTGTATTCGGCTTTAATTATATACTTGTTAGAGTCGACTCTTATACGTTGATCAAACGTGTAAATTGCAAGGTATGTTGAGTCAGATTATATTCAGAAGTTTGAGGTTGTGTACGTAAATTCTCACTGTTAACTTCGTTTGCTAGCTCAATCAGCTTACGTTAGCCGATTGCTCCCGATTAGCTTGGGTAGTTAGACTAATCTAACCTTTACTTTAATGACGGCAGTTGTCATTCGAAATACGGTCTTTTACTGACAACATATAGGAGTCGACTCGGCTTTATAGCACGTTTGAAAGACGTGTTTTATTTTCTGTACGACCACAGTGTTCTCTACGAGTGTCTTGCTAGTCAAATATGCTGGCAAGTTAGCTTATCTGTATCGGTTATACTCTGCCTTGTTTCGGTGAGCCTGTAGCTCGTGGGACTGAGCCATAGTATTCGGCAGTACATCGACCCGGTCACGCGCACCGCGCATTAAGTTTCGTATACGGTAGTTAATCGTTGGATTTTGATCATCATTCACGCTCGGTGCTACGTGGGCGCTACAGAGCTTTCCTGGCCACAAGGCGGCGTTACTTGTCCCACACGACCACCCGCGGACATTCATTAGGTACCTTCTCATTCGGTTCTATTGAGTGAAGGGGCCCATTGTAAGTAGCGCGCGGGTCACCACGCACCCAAGCAACGACCAGGCCTGCAACGTTGATTTATTTATGCCAGCTTTTGGGGTTATTTTATTTGTGCTATAAAGTGTGTGGGCTCACCACTATTGTTACATTTGTGATATTGAGCAAGAGGTATTTTGTGTTTTGCTTTATTTGGGGGTATACTCATAGCTAGTGTCATGTCCACTAAATAGATATAATACTAATATCATAATCCTGGTTTCGCTTTAGACAAATTCGTTCCCACTCTATTCTATAACACGTAGAATTACACACACACACACACACACATATATATATATATATATATATATATATATATATATATATATATATATATTAGATAATTTTCAAATCTCAAAAGCACTGGTATACTTGGGATGCACAAAGGTATTGGTTGTACATGTCTGGTCCAGTTATTCCATTATGAATAATAAGTTGAGTTCATTAAGCACACTTTTGCTGGGTATAGTTAACTTTTATTCAGAATAGTATGTGTATACGAACACGTAGCCCCACCTTCCTAGTTTATTCCCTTTCACTGCGTGCGTCTATAGACACAGAGTAGGGGGTGGGCGCTACAAATATTTGATGTACCTTTAAACACGGTTGCCGTTTCCAGATGTTTCAACACAATTTCCAATTCAGCAGCAACATTCACTAGTCCGATAAAAATCTCAGGGTTGGCAGTGTCACTGCTCTCATCGTGGCCACGTAATCCAAGTTCATATGCTCCACAAGATTTGACACAGTCAATAATCCTTGAAAGTATAGCTCTCTTCCTGTCCACCTCTTCATTGAGTTTAGCAACGCCGATCCTGTAGCTGTCGCTAAGTTGGCTAGCAATGTTCGTTCTCCCAAACATGGCTAGTTTCATGGCATTATCCATGAGCCTTACTGTCTCCATGTTTTTTTTTTTCTTTTTGTTTTTTGTTTTTTTTCCGGAAATATGCATGAGATCGCTCACTCCAGTTTCAGTTCAAGCCTTGTCCGATGTGGACGTTCAAAAAAGTAAGCACGAGAAGAAAAAAAAACAAAATAAAAAAACAAAACAGCATGCTGCTTGTCACATCCACAGAGCCATGGTTTCCGTGCACACCAGTTGCTAGCAAAATGCCTGCTGTATGATTTGCCACGAACACCAAAGGGCTGTCGAATGTTGAGGTTGTCAGGCTGATCTGGACCCAACTGCTTCACAATAAGCTTGTCAGACAAACTTCTCCGTTCAAATGGTTTTTCAAACAAAGAATCAACACTGTTAGGAGCAGGTTGTTCCTCTAGCACATCAGCCATTGTTACATTAGCCACTTTACTAACAGCTAGCCAACTCCCCGACTTCCTGCTCTACCACTAACAACTATTATGCATACAGTTTTACACAGCGCCATCTACCAAATCGGGCGGGTATTTCTCCGCTCAAGAATCAGCTCTTTTCGGCGCGCGCTGTCAACCAATCCAGTGCGCGATGGCGTGGCGGCATTTAAACTCGCGTCTCCCGTCAGGTGGAGAAAAATGCGCCCTTCGGCACACAGACAAAGGTTGCAAGCAATGTTTTTTTTTCTTCATCAGTTATCACACCTTTCTGTTATAATACAATCTTTATGTAAATATAACAATTGGATTTTATATACACATGGCTCTACAATTTAAAAAAAAATATTACACTGCTTATTTTCCGATTGGAACTGTAGGTAGGGTGGCACCCTATCGCCCCTAGTGGACGACACACCACTGCTTCTGCGCCCTCTCTAGGACTGCATGTACTCTTGCATCATGTTCCTCTTGAGATGAGCCCCATATGAGGACGTCGTCCATATGACAGACCCCTTCGAGACGCTCAGTGACCTCTGTCACCATCCGGTTTTGAAAGTGTTCCGGGGCAGAAGCAATGCCGAATGGCAGACGGTTGAAAAAAGTAGCGTCCGAATGGGGTGATACACGTCGTGTAGAGTGCAGACTCCTTTGCCAACGGAATCTGCCAGAACCCCATATTTGTGTCCAGCTTGGTGAAAAGCTGTGCTCCTGCTAGCATGCCAAGGGTGTGGTCCACCGATGGAAGAATGAACTTCTCTCTGCACACCGCCTCGTTGCGAGGGGTCAAATCCACGCAGATGCGGACCTCGTCTTTTGTTTTCTTTGGTATTACAACCATGCCACAGCACCAGTCTGTAAGTTCTTCAATCCTACTGATCACTCCTAGCTGCTCCATTCGTTGGAGCTCCTTCTTGACCTTCCCCAGCAACAGCAGAAAAACCCGCCGTGGCACTTTGAGTGCAAAAGGTTTGGCATTGGGTTTGATTTTGATAGTGTATTCCTTTTGCACAAGACCCAACCCCTCACAGAGCTTTGGGTAGGTCTCCTTCACTGTGTCCAAGTCTATGCTATCTACTCTGGCCACTAGCTTGAGTTTAACTGAGGCTGGTCTGCTCAGCAGGGATGTGTGCAGGTTTTCTACTACGAAAATGTCCTCCGTGGCAGTCCTGTCTCCATAGCACAGTACTTCCTTGGCGGCTCCTTTGACTACCAGTGGCGCTCGCCCTGGTCCATACAGTGGCTTGCTTACACTGGCTAGCTTGTGCCCTGTGCCTGTCTGCACGATCTGCTTATACACCTGCTCTGGTATGACTGTAACGTCAGCCCCCGTGCCAATCTTAAACCTGACTTTGGAGCCTTTTATACTGATGTCTACACTCCATGGATCATCCCCTGCATCTACAGTCCCTAGGAATAGGCCAACATAATTGTCCTCTGAGACGGCATTCACTACACTGGCTGACTTGCATACTCGACCATAATGTCCTCTTTTACCGCACTTGTGGCACTCTGCGCTCTGTGCAGGACATTGAGACTTTGGATGAGATGGTGTTTTTCCACATTTGGAACACATACTCTGTTCTTCTCCTTTTTGAGGCCGTTGCTTCTGTTTAGCGTGTACTTTGTTGTTGGACTTGTACTGTTTCCCTTTATTTTACATGCGCAACATCCATGGTGACTTTACTAGCATTTGCCATTTCACCCCTTAAGTCAGTCTGTTTTGTTCAGTAATCTAATTACCCTATATTACATTGAGTTCTATACTGCCAACCGCTAGAGGGCGCTGTATTCTTAGGTCACTAGTAACAGTAGGTTAGGTTGACTCTTTGAATGTTGTAGTTAGTTGCTGCTGAGAACCTGTCGGAGCATGTTGGAAGCTAACGGTCTGCCTTGCAATTATTTTAGTAAAGTTTATTAAGCAATACATCGTGTGGTTATTCTACCAAAGAATATAACAAATTGGCGACGAGACGGACCTGCATACTTTAAAACGGACAAGATGGCCAATGCACCGTTTCCAGATCTTTTTTTGCCGTGCCCGGGAGAACCGGCGATACTTTTCAAAACGTGGGTGAAGATGTGCGAGAATTACCTTCTCGTGATCAATGCAACTGGAAACGCGTGGCCTGAGGCAAGGAAAAGAGCACTACTTCTGCATTGTTTGGGCTCGGAAGGACAGCGGATCTTCCATACATTGCCGGACACAGGTTAGGATTTAGCATCCGCCATTACGGCATTACAGGGCCATTTTACACCGACGGTGAACATAGTTGTGGAGCGGCATGCTTTCAGAAAAAGAGTGCAGGGAGCACAATAATCCATAGTGCAATACATTGCTGCATTAAGAGAATTGGCTGCAACGTGTGAATTCCCAAACACTGATGACATGATTCGAGATCAGCTCGTGGAGCATGTAGCTAACCCTCGCGTTAGAGAGGTTATTGCTAAAGACAAGCCTGACATTAGCCGATGCTTATAGCTACTCAATGTGAAGCAGCTACCCTACAAGCTAAGTCTATGGCAGGTCAGCAGCAAATACCAGTACAAGTTGTGCAGACCCAGAAAACTGCACGCGGCCAGGGAAAGCCACACAAGGGTGCATATGCAAAGTCTGCTCAGAAATCTGCTATACAGCCTCCTCCGCAAGTACCTGCTACCGGTGTGGTTCAGATAAACACCTTGTTAACTCACAGGAATGTCCAGCTGCAAAGGCAGCATGCAGAGGTTGCAAGAAAAAAGGACACTTTGCCCGTGTGTGTAAGAAGTCTCAACAGACTCATTCAGTGAAGGAGGTTGAAATGCCTGAATATACACTCCTGCTTGTGGAAGGAACAGAAACCCCTGATAAGAGACAGTGTTCAGTGGACATTCAAACAGCGAAAGTGGTGAAGACAGTGAAACTAACGGTGGATACGGGTGCTTCAGTGTCTGTTTTACCTCGATGCATCTACGAGGAGCCCTTCAAAGAAGCTCCTCTACAACAATCCTCAGTCCCTCTAGTGACATACTCACAGACCCCTATCAACGTGCTGGGCTGCATGGAAGTGACCGTTCACATGAATGGCATAAAAGGGCCAGCCAGCTTCTATGCAGTGGACTCAGGGACTGCACTTATGGGGAGAGACCTCATATCTGCTCTCTGCCTGCGCATCGAAGGTAACGCGGTATATCCGCCATCCGCATCACCTCCATCTCTGTTCGCCGCTGCAGTGTCAGTGGGATGTCTCACCACCCAAGCCAGCCTCACCTGCAACCGTATAGGCTGTGCAAAAGGTTTCATGCATAAAGTGACAGTGTCACCGGACGCTGCGCTAGTGCGTCAGAAACTGAGACGCTTTCCTTTCTCCGTGCGAGCTGATGTGTCATCGGAGCTGAATCGTCTCCTGTCAGCTGGTGTGATAGAGCGCATCGATGCTTCGCCGTGGATCTCACCTGTCGTGGTCACACAGAAGAAAACAGGAGGGATTTGAATGTGTGTGGACCTTCGATAACCCAACAAAGGAATTGTAGTGGATAGCTACCTCCTTCCTCACATGGAGGAACTACTCTCTACACTGATAGGTGCTACTGTGTTCTCAACTATTGATTTGGAGCGTGCATATCACCAAGTGCTGCTGCATCCCGAAAGTAGGGATTTAACAGCTTTCATCACACATGATGGGCTGTTTCGGTTCTGCAGAGTATTCCTGCGGCCTGGCTTCAGCCCCTTCAGCCTTTCAAAAGTTGATGGAGACAGTGTTGAAGGGTGTGCCTAATCTTCAGATCTACCTGGATGACGTCATCTGCTACGGGCGCACAGCATAGGAGCATGACACAGCTCTGGAAACTGTCCTACAACGGCTGGAAGGAGCAGGCCTGCGGCTGAACGAAAATAAATGTCACTTCCGCCAAGCCAGTCTGAAGTTCCTGGGACACCTGGTGACAGCAAAAGGCACAGAGCACTTGCAAGGCCATTTTATCCAAAGGAGTTGAATCAAGTGCAACTGGACTTGGTATATATCCGTGAAGACGTTTCGCCTCTCATCCAAGAGGCTTCCTCAGTTCGTGCCTTTCTGACTAGACCAAGCTAGTCTGACTGGCTGGTGATGAGACTCAGAATTTATTCTCTAGGAGTCGTTGTCAGAGCTATTGATATGCGTGGCTCTTTGTGATCCGATGATTACCAACGCCCGTTGCTAACAGAGCCATAGATATGCGTGGCTCTTTTGTGTACCGATGTTATGGTCGCGACCGTCGTTATCGGAGCTATAGATATGCGTGGCTCTCCTGTGCTCCGATGTCCAGCCGGGCCCCTCGCCATCGGAGCTATTGATTTGCATTAGTGACCGACTGTTGTTCTTGGAGGCTAGGCTCCTTGAGTCTCCTAGGTAGAGATGAAAGGACGACATTGTAAGTGGGAGATAGGTGGTGTCGCAGACCTCCTCCTCTGTTGAGGGATGGTTTTTCCAGTTTCGCATAGATGGCTTCCTTCACCCCTCTTTCAAACCATCTATTTTCTCTGTCCACAATGTGTACGTTGCTGTCCTCGAAGGAGTGTGTATTCTAGCTTTAGGTGTAAATAGACTGCTGAGTCTTGTCCTGAGCAGTTTGGCCTTCTGTGTTGGGCCATCCGTTTGTGTAGTGGTTGTTTGGTTTCTCCTAAGTATAGGTCAGTGCAATCCTCGTTGCATTGTACGGCATAAACCAGATTGCTTTTCCGGGTGTGTGGTACACGGTCTTTGGGGTGAACCAGTCTTTGTCGGAGTGTGTTGCTGGGTTTGAAGTATACCGGGATGCGGTGTTTGTTGAAAATTATCCTGAGTTTCTCGGAGACCCCAGAAACATACGGGATGACTGTGCTATTCCTTCTGTTCCTTTTCTCCTCGTTGCTCACCTGGTTGGTCTTTTTGGAATGTGTTGCAGTTTTCACAAAGGTCCAACTGGGGTAGCCGCAGGTTTTTAAAGCTCCCCTCAGGTGTTTGTGTTCTTCTCGTTGGGCCTGAGTGCTGCTGGGCACATTGTCAGCTCTGTGTTGCAACGTTCTGATGACGCTCAGTTTGTGTTCCAGCGGGTGGTGTGAGTCGAAAAGTAGATATTGATCTGTGTGTGTAGGTTTCCTGTAAACCCAATGTGGAGGCTCCTGTCTTCCCCAATGTGGACGTCACAGTCCAAGAAGGGCAAACTGTTGTTCTTTACGTCTTCCCTTGTGAACTTAATGTTCTTTTCCACTGAGTTGATGTGTTTGGTAAACGCTTGCACCTCTTGTGTTTGGATTTTGACCCATGTGTCGTCCACATATCTGAACCAGTGGCTCGGAGGTGTTCCTCTGAAGGAGTTCAGGGCCCTGTGTTCTACCTCTTCCATTTATAAGTTGGCCACAATGGGCGATACTGGTGAACCCATTGCACAGCCGTGTTTCTGTCTGTAAAACTGGCCCCTGAATTGGAAATACGTATGTAGTGTTCAGGCAAAGGTCCAGTAGTTGGCAAATCTGGTTTGGGCTGAGGTTGGTCCTATTGTGGAGAGTGTCGTCCCGTAGCAATCTCTACCCAGGAGACTCAAGAAGCCTAGTCTCCAAGAACAACAGTCGGTCACTAACGGCTCCAACGACTCTCATGACCACTGAACAATGAAGTCGAAACTAACACCCCCAACGACCGTCGCTGCTAAACAAATCCAAATCAATAGCTCCAATGGCGACGGGCACGGCTGGACATCAGAGCACAGGAGAGCCACGCATATCAATAGCTCCGATAACGACGGGCGCGGCCAAACATCGGTACACAAAAGAGCCACGCATACCTATGGCTCTGTTAGCGGCGGGCGTTGGTAAACATCGGATCACAAAGAGCCACGCATATCAATAGCTCTGACAACGACTCCCAGAGGATAAATTCTGAGTCTCATCACCAGCCAGTCAGACTAGCTTGGTCTAGTCAGAAAGGATGAGAGGCGAAACGTCTTCACGGATATATACCAAGTCCAGTTGCACTTGATTCAACTCCTTTGGATAACCATGACCTGGATGAATGAGAACATTCACAGACAACTTGCAGGCCATTACTCAGGCCCCGGCTCCCAAAGATGCGGGCAGCCTCCGCTTCTTCCTATGCTCTCGTGGTATGCAAAGTTTATACCCAACTACGCTACAGAGGTAGAGTCTCTCTGTGCTTTTCTGCGACAAGAGGGCACATTCGAGTGGACTGAAGAGGCTCAGAAATGCTTCCTGAATGTGAAACAGCTGCTGGTGGACAGCCCGGCGCTTGCTCTATTCAATCCGGACTTCACAACCATAATTTCGACTGACGTCTCCGACTACGGACTGGGAGCTGTGTTCACCTAGATGCATTCAGACCACACAGAACGCACAGTGGCGTTTGCTTCATGTTCACTGACTTCAACAGAGAGGAAATACTCCACTGTAGAGAAAGAGGCTCTTGCGTGCATCTGGGCAGTGGAGAAATGGAGGACACATCTGTGGGGCAGGAAGTTCACACTGCACACTGATCATGAGGCCCTCACTACACTCCTCTCTACAAAAGGTGCTGATCGAGCAGGGATGCACATTGCACGATGGTCTGTGCATCTCCTCTGTTTCACCTATGATGTCGTGTATTGGGCTGGATCATTGAACCATACAGCCGACGGCCTCCCACGATTACCTCTACCTGCTGCCTCCCCTCTGGTCGAGGACACAGAACCTGAGCTAGTGGCCTTGCTGTAGACGGCCCCTGTCTCAGTGTCTGCGGGGAAGTTTGAAGATGCTTCCTTCTCCTGCCCTGAACTTGCATCTATGCATGAGCAAATCAACCAGCAGTGGCCGCCGTCTGTTAAAACGGTGAATCCAGTGCTGCATCCATACTACAAGATCAGGCAGGAACTGTGTGTGAAGGACAACTTAGTGTTTCGAGGGTCACGCTTGGTTTGTGCCTGTCTCCTTGCGCTGCACACTCATTGCCCTGGCTCACAGCGGTCACCAGGGTATTGTGCGAACGATTGCGCTTGCGTGATCTGTACTGGTTTCCTGGTATTGATGCACTGGTATGCTCAGAGATATCTACATGCTCACTGTGTCAAAGTTTAGACAAGTCAGCAAAAGTGACCGAGGCACCACTGCAACCGGTACCTCTGCTTGAGGGCCCCTGGAGTAAGCTGGGCGTGGACATTGTTGGACCGTTTGAAACTGCAACATGGGACTGTAAGTTCGCAATCACTTTGACCGACTACTACTCAAAGTGGCCCGAAGTTGCTTTCGCTTCATCTGTCACCACGGACACAGTGGTGGGATTCCTCAGCAGTGTCTTCAGCCGCTATGGCAACCAAGAGTCCCTGGTCACTGATAATGGACTGCAATTTACATCTGCTGCGTTCTCCACATTCCTCCAGGACAGAGGGATCACTCATATTCGCTCCTCTGTATACCATCCAGCTGCTAACGGTGCAATCGAGAGATTTAACCAAGTACTCAAAGGTTGTATACAAGCTGCAATCATTCAGCATCAACCCTGGAAAGCTGCAACCATGGATTTCCTCCAAGCCTATCGAGCTACACCGCACGCCACGACTGGCGCATCTCCGTTTGAACTCCTGCATGGTCGCAAGATGAGAACTAAGCTCAATGTTCTCTCTCCTCCAGGTGTGACAGCGCAGGATACTGAGGTGCGTGGCCGGGTGTCGCTTCGCCAATCTCACATGAAAGAGTACTGTAACAGAGGACGGGGTGCTCACACTCCTTCATTCAGAGAAGGGGACAGAGTGCGTGTGCGGAAACCTGTGTACGTGATGAAAGGGCATTGGAGGTTCTCTGCACCCATCCTGATAAAAAGGAAAGTGGGTCCTAGCACTTTGATGGCAAACCATGACATGCTTCCCATTTGACCGCGGTACCCCTGGGACTGCCTGACTCCTCAGAGCAACCAAAGACTGGTGCTGAAACATCTGTGGAGCCTGGACTGTCCCAAGGGATGGGTAACCGTCCCGTCAGAGAGCACAAACCACCAGCCTGGCTTGAGGACTATGAGACTTCATGTGAATGAAAAATATTGTGATTATCTGGTAAAACTTGTAATGAAAAAAATACTGAGATTATTTGGTTAAATGTGAGCATTATTAGATAATTGTGATTGCCATCTGGAAACCCCTGGTTATTGTGAAAAAACTAATAAGCATTTTTTGTTGTTAAAGCTTATACATTGTGATAGCGTAAAGAAATAATACAAGTAGATGTTATTGTTACTGATACAGTGTTATGCAAAGACGAGCAATTATTTTAAGTAAAGGGGGATGTTGTGTTCAGTAATCTAGTTACCCTATATTACATTGAGTTCTAAACCGCCAACCGCTAGAGGGCGCTGTATTCTTAGGTCACTAGTAACAGTAGGTTAGGTTGACTCTTTAAATGTTGTATTTAGTTGCTGCTGAGAACCTGTCGGAGCATGTTGGAAGCTAACGGTCTGCCTTGCAAGTCTTTTAGTAAAGTTTGTTAAGCAATACGTCGTGTGGTTATTCTACCAAAGAATATAACAGTCTGTTGTCTTCTTATTTCCTCAGATTGTCTCGCCATATTGATGGCTTTGGTCAGTGTTAGATCGTTGTCTAGTTGCATTCTTTCTGATAAAGACGTGTCTTTAAGACCAACGACTAATCTGTCCCTCAACAGTTCATCACGCAGCTCCCCATACTCAGTTTTCCGCAAATGCATACAGTGCTGTGATAAACGAATCCACTGTTTCCGATGCCTGTTGCATTCTCTTGTTAAACCTAGCTCGTTCGTAAATCACATTTTTCCTCGGCACGAAGAATGCATCAAACCCTTGCCTGACTGTGTTATACTACTGCCGCTGTTGTTCTGTCAGATTTAGTCCTCGTAGTACGTCAACTGCCTCGTCTCCCATACAGTAAACCAGTAGGTTTACCTGGTTAGCTTCTGATGAGTTGTTCAGATTACTTGCCAGTCTGAAAGGTTCAAATCTTCTGATCCACTTTCCCCATTCCTGCGGTTTTGAGAAATCAAAAGGTTCTGGAGGGTTTATTGTAAACGTCGCGGTCGGAGGCACAACATTAAACTGTGCCCGCGGTGCAGTCGCTGTTGCTGCTCCCGCCTGTGCGTCCATGCTTCTTTCGCTTCCGTCGACAAGCTAGCCGTTTCACAAAACGCGCTTAGCCTACAATCTTCCTCTCTACTTGTCCTAACTTCGCTCAAAGTACTCCCGCTTCTGACACCATGTCGCGTTGGGTTTCTTAATATTCTACTATTGATGAGCAGGATGACAACTGTATTTCACTCTAGCTTTATTGTCAGTCAACTCATAACATGAACACTGGACATTGTGCTTCCGCGCTAACTCTCTGGAGTCCCCTTTGACCGTGTGACGTCACTCCGTCAGTCTCAATGTTATTGGCTTACAACACAAGGGGGTGGAGCAGCGACCGGGATGGCTCAGAAAATAAGATAATTGGCCGGATACAATTGGGAGGGAAAAAAGGGGGGGTAAATAATAATTTAAAAAAAAAGTGATCTTGATGTGCATGGTCATCATCGCAAGTGTGCACATTGTTCATTTTTCTTTGATGTAATTCTAGATCTTTTTTTCAGGGATTTGGTCCTTAAGCCCAATATACAAGAACAACTAAAAGTAATACTAAAAGGTCCAATGGCTAATTGGATTTGCCTTTCCCACTGGCCAAAAAGCCTGCTAACATCCGCCTTTTTATATTGACCAAAGGCGGACATTAGCGGGTTTTTTGCGGGTTTTTTGGCCAGTGGGAAAAGGGTACGGTTCACCCATTGTAAGTAGCATACATTTCTGAGTCATAAAAACGTGAACAAAAGCTTAAATTAAAAAAAGAACAAAAGCTGGAGCAAAACTGAGTAATAAGTGATTGTTGATTGTTCAGTTGAGTAGAATCAAGGTCAAGTAAGATGCATCCTACTATGTAATTGAAGTTTTAGAGATTACCAAATGAGTCCACTCTTACAGGGTTGTGGGCCAGTTGAGGGTATCAACAGATAATTCAAATGTGTTGAGTCTAACCGACACTAAGTGCATCCATCATTGTTGATGGGGTCTGAGTTATTGAATTGTACCATTTAGATTTAGAGCCAAGCGGCACAATCCACACTTCTGCCACTTTTTGTGTGTGCACACATTCATCATCATAGCAACAGGTAGTGTGTCTGCTTTACATGGTGCATCTCAGGCCTCTGCTTCTTGCTTCATCCTGCACTTCTCTAGGCAATAAGCAGATGCATAAAAAGCCAAAACAAAACATAAAAATGCTGATTAGCCAGACACTGATGCACAAAAGCACCCAGTAAAAGACAGATCCCATCATGTTTCCATATCACATTAGCAGCAATGATTAAAAGTGTTTGGCCATAATAAGATTGCCAAACTTAAAAGA
Source organism: Lampris incognitus (assembly GCF_029633865.1). Lineage (NCBI taxonomy): Eukaryota > Metazoa > Chordata > Actinopteri > Lampriformes > Lampridae > Lampris > Lampris incognitus. The sequence goes on from NC_079219.1 coordinate 40,711,418, forward strand.
TCAGAGTTCAGAAAAAATAATTGCAATATGTGTTGTGTAAGAACATTCCCTTGATGTTTCTCTAATATTTTTCTTACATATCCTTCTGAGATGTGTGTGTAAGAGTGCAAGAGAAACCAACCACCTATTCACAAATTATTCTTAAATGCCCAAATGTGTATACATGTACTTTCATTGTTGAGTGACACTTGCTTGTAAACTGAATGCACTTGACAATGGCATGTGCATAAAGAGAAGGAAACCCATTTGAGTAATTTTAACTGCTGCCCTCTTAAAATTGAGACATACTGTTTAAAAAAAAATATATATATATAGATAGATAGATAGATAGATAGATAGATAGATAGATAGATAGATAGATAGATAGATAGATAGATAGATAGATAGATAGATAGATAGATAGATGGATAGATGAAGCACTCGTGATACTAGATTATTCCAGACCAACATCAAAACCATGCCTCTCCTGTCATGGAAGCAAACAATCAAGTTTTATCATTAGAAATGTCTGTCAGAGGAGCAAACTGGTTTTAGCGTTTGTATTTGTTCAGCCCAAAAATGATAGACAGAAATTATGCATCACCAGTGCTGATTTCAATATTCTTCCTTCAAATTGGTCTGTCTCAACAAATACCCCCCCCACACCCACAGACAGACAGACACACACACACACACACACACACACACACACACACACACACACACACACACACACTCCCCCCTCCTCACTCGGGTAGCAACACTCCCAAGTACACAGTTTTCCAATTTCTTTCAACGGCTTCCAGGCACATATTCATGCCACTTTAGTCAGCAGTCACTGCTCTCCATGCATCAACAGAAAGCGACGACTAAAAGAAATGAGGGTTACTCAGGTCCTAGGTGGGCCTTCTTTGACTGAACTGTTCCTGCTTCTCTCTACTTCCCAGCCACTACTCTTCCACAGGCTTGCTTGCCACAGTATTTGAAGGCAATACCGCAATAGAAAGAAAAACAAAGACTCCAAGTATTTATGATTTTTTTCAGTGTACCGTTAGGATGGACAAAGAGGCCAAGGTTTTAAATCTACTACTACTACTATTGCTTTCGGCTGCTCCTGTTAGGGGTCAACACAGCCGATCATCCGTTTCCATTTCTTCCTGTCTTCTGCGTCTTCCTCTGTCACACCAGCCACCTGCATGTCCTCCCTCACAACATCCATAAACCTCCTCTTTGGCCTTCCTCTTTCCTGGCAGCTCCATATTCAGCATTGTTCTCCCAATATACCCAGCATCTCTCCTCCACACATGTCCAAGCCATCTCAATCTTGCCTCTCTTGCTTTATCTCCAAAACGTCCAACTTGAGCTGTCCCTCTAATATAATCATTCCTAATCCTGTCCTTCTTCATCACTCCCAGTGAAAATCTTAGCATCTTCAACTCTGCCACCTCCACCTCCACCTCCTGCCTTTTGAATAAACTCCTAAAAGTTTAAACTTTCACAGTCTCCATTTAAGAGTGTCTTCTTCCGTTTTATTGTACCTCTATCTCAGCACTGCTTCTTTCTCCTGACTCTTCCTTCGCACATCCTCTTACATTTTTCATCCTATTTCTCCATTTTCCTTAGCTTTCTTTCAAAACTTTCGATAATTTTCCCTTCTTCAGTGTTCTACTTTCTCTGTCTCTCTCCATCTACTGTCTTTTCATCACCAGCACAAGACTGATGACAGCGAGGAGGAACATGAGGGAAGGAAATTAATTGTGTTTGTGGCTGGCTACATTGTTTGTGTATGGGTGTTTGTGTGTGGTTAGCATAGTAACTCAATACGTATATTTCTCATGAGAACAAGAGCATGCATGACTGACTACTTCATACAAAATATCATTGAAAACTATCATTGAAAAGACTTGAATAATGTGCAATGAAACAATGCATGTGTAAAGGTGAGCTTGCAATGACCCGGTCTAAGATATTATGACAGTCAGAGAGTAGCCTCTATTCTACAAATGGAGAAAAAAAAAATGAAACCCCTTGAAAAAAAGTCCCACAGGCCCAGTCAGCACTCAGGCATAAGGATATTTTAGGGCAGGAACACCAAGGGAAGGATGGCTTTGGGCTGAGCACCAAGAAGTATTCACTGAGTAAGGAAGCTGCATGAGGGAAAAGTAAAATGTTCGTGGAACAAAGGTGCAGACAAGAGAAAGCAGACAGGGCGGCCAAAGTAGTCACCAAAGCAAAGCAGGGTGAGTGAATGTAGAGTAAGGAAGTAATTCAAGTTAGTCATTTATAGGGGCTGTCTATGTTATGCTGCAATATCCCTAAAACGTTTTTCAGTGGCTGGGCGAGGAACCCTTATGGCTCTTATATGCAAGCATGGTACCACTTAGGGTGTAAAAAGAGACTTCCTAAAGAAAGATACATAAGAGGACAGAATTAAATGTTAAGAGATTTAGGTTGCAGCCATTGCGAATACATGGGTGGAAATAATTTCCTTAGCTGAAAGGAAGACTGAAAATGGAAACTGATTTGTCATGAGGGGCTAAAGATTAGAAGCGAGGCATCTGTGGGCAAGCATATTTTAAGAAAGCTAAATGACTTTGGGACTTTATTTGAAACTGCACATGAAAAACTCAATGGATGCATCCCATTACCCCAAAAATGTCTCTTGCTGTTGTCCACTACCACCTCCTGTCCTATGTGACCTAGAAAAATATTTCTGTATCTCTATATTGACATAAGGGTATATTTATGACTCATTATATCGGGTGCCCCAGTATAATGACTACCTTAGATCTACCTTATATCCGGTGCCCCATTTTAGGCAGTAACTCAAATCACTTGGGTTTCAGGACTGCATGTCATAATTAAAGATGTTTCATGGTTCCTGCTTTCATTTGCTATAAGGTTTGTCTGTCATGGCCACTCCCATTTCTGGCCCCTCGTAACTGATCTATTGGATTGCAACGGTAATCTTTTGGACTACATGGCCTTTTTAAATAAATATAGTTTAAATTGTACTCACAGGGAGTACAGTAGGATTTGCAAAGCAATCCCTTTACCACTGATTCAGTTAATCAAAAACACCTTAATATACTCAAATGTTAAATCGATATTGCCAAATTTGGTAATTAACGATTGTACATTATGTGATAACAAATTTAATAATAAGGTGATCAGGGCTATTCTGAAATTCAAAGTGTTTCATGATTATAATAAAGAGCCATATGTACATGGTCCTGATGTGGAGACCTTGTCTATCATGGTGAATGCACATTCTAAATTTATTAAATGGCCCATTTCCCCAAAGGTAATGGAAACCCACTTCAAAATAATTCATAAGGTCTGCCCAGTTGCAGATTTTCTTAAGAAAAGGTTTAAATTTGAAGTGGATCCCTGTACATTTTGTAATGCAACCGATGAAACTTTAGGGCACATGCTCTTCTATTGCCCCGTGTCTAAAAGATTTTGGGTCGATTTGAAAAAAAAATTGGATATCACTTAAGGTGAACGACACTCCTTTCTTTGACATTTCTCATATTTTGTTTTATATGGATAACCTAAACTCATCTATTTCTGATATGACTAATATCGTTATTCGTATGGGCACTACACATAAACTGTAGTAAATTGAGAAATAGTAAGTACTCTTTTGTTTGGTTCATAAATTATTTCAAATTATTTTCCTCATTTCTTAAAAGAATGTATTCTAACAAAATGGTAAGAAAGATTTATGGAGATACATCTCGTTTATTGTTGTTTTGATTTGTGTCCCCATGTTTTGAGCCTTTTCTTCTTTGTCCAGTGATTTAGAAGTTAATTTTGTTTATAAACTTGTATATGCACCCTTGTAGATCCCTTTGTTTTTTTGTTTTTTGTGTATTCTGTCGACATTTGATTTGATGGTGGAAATATTGTGATGTGTTAAATGGCTTATGTTTCCTCAGCGAGTTATTGTGTTTTTTTGAATGTGTCAATAAAAATAAAAAAAATAAAAAAGTCAGTTGTAAGCTAATGCGTCATTTGTTTCAAGTCAGCGCGCTTCGAGGTTCCGCGCTGTCTATTGGCCGACGCAACGGCCAATCACGGCTACTTCAGTGCCTACACCCCGCTGGATCTAGCGTCAACCATTTTAAATCTAACATTAACAGTCCCATCAGCCATTGGTCAGATCGTTTTCCAGTAAGCCATAGAAGTCTTTGGCACATTTTGATTTCATTAATTTCAGGACTCAATATAGAATTCAGTTTCATTATAGTAGCACATGAGGATGGGTGGAGTCTTAAAAATGTTAGCCTTATGAATTAAAAAATGGCTAAAATAAGTAAAACATGATCAGCAGGTCCAATATTGTAACTTCTAATAACACACCAAAGTATGATCTATAATATGCATTGTTGTGTTTTTTCTACTTAACCATTCCATAAAGTTTTTCCAGAACAATTGGGTATGAGGGCATACAACAAATCGATGCTCTATTGTTTCAATTTCACCATTGCAGAAAACACATTCATTATTCTCAAAGCCAAATCTTAATTTTTTTAAAATCACTGGAAGGATAGAAATAATTCGTTATTTTGCAGTGGATTTCTTTTGTTTTGGGTGGAACTGGGTATTTGAAGAATTTGGTTCTCAACAATGTGTTCTCAATTTGGATACTGTTGGTTGGTTAGACATTTTTAAAATAGCATTTCTATAAGACTGGGTGAGGTATAAATCGTTTGTTAAAACGGACCAAGTGAATTTGTTTGAACACCAAACCTATTTGTGGATGAATACCATTTATCAAGAAAATTAATTCAATTTATACAAGGTGTGGGGAGTTGGGATGAGAACTGATAATACACTGCTATATGTTTTGCAAAGATAAGAAATTTATTTGGTATGGCATTGATAAGATATTTAAATTCGTTGGGATTGCAATCAAAATTAAATGTATAACAAAAATAATTGTAAAATAATACATCTCCACATCTAATGGGTCCATTGCATACCAAATATTTATATTCATCCACTTCCTATAAAAAAAAAATATTTTCGTTTGCGAAATATGCATCTGTTGTTCCACAATCGTGTATTAGGGGGTATGAAGTTGTGGTTGTAAAATAATTTCTAAAAGTTTAAAAAAAATTGAATTTATTGATGATATTTAGAAAGTTTAAGAGGTAGTTTGATTCCATTGATATCACATTTTAAAACAAATTCTATACAACCCATCTTATCAAATGCAGTTTGGGGGAATATGCGCCAGATACTGCCAGGAGATTTAACACATTGTTTCAGCCAATTCAGTTTTAAGGTACCATTCATACATTCAAAGTCTATAGCCTTTAGTCCACTTTCAGAAAGATTTTTGACAGTGATAGCTTTTATGATATAGTGCGTTCAGTCCTCCATTTAAAAAAAAAACAAAAAAAAGTTGAGTTGGTTTATAGACTTAACAAAGTCTGAACTAAGTATAGCGAAGATGCAGGGTGAACACTTCTAGAGATACTTTCCATTCAGGTGAGATACTGTCTACCAAAATGGATAAACCCCTTTGCAACCATTAAGTTTACATTTACATTTATCTATTTTGTTGGTCAAATTAAGCTTTTTTATGTTGCTTTTGATCTTTTGTACATAAATACCAAGGTATTTTACCATAGTTTTAACAGATATTTCATAAATGACAGTTTGTGCACATTCATGAATAGAGAGCAGTTCACACTTTTTGGATAGTCCAGAGGCTGTCATAGGTGTGTGGTCAGGGTCATCGGGGCTCCTGATTGGTGTTTCAGTTCACCTGGGCCCGTGTGCCTGAGTGATTCTGATTAGCCGGCTTCACTCACCTGTTCCCCTCTCCGATTGGCTGTACGGGTCCTGTGCCCGATACCCCCCCCCCTCGCCCCCCGGGTATATAAGCCCCTTGGTTGCTCGGGCTCGTGGTCGGTTCAGCTCATTCACTCAGAGACACTCTCATAGACTCTTGGTTGCCAGATCACCACGTCAGTTTTGAGCTTTCCTGTTGTTTGTAGGTATTTATGTTATTAAAGCTTTGTTCAAGTCCAGCCTGTCCTTGTTGTCTGCATTTTGGTCCTCTCCTGCTCTCGCCGTGACAGAGGCCTTTGAAAAGAGTCCAATGTTCTGTATGGCAACTGATGTTCATCTTTGAGAAGCAAGTTTGTGTCGTCTGCAAATTTATAACAAGTTCTGAACCAAATACGTTAAGTTTTTTGATGTTCATTATCATAATAGCCAACATTTCTGCCGCCAAAATGAATAGTACTGGACTCGCTGGACAACCCTTCTGGATTCCTCTCTGTACATCAAAACGAGGCGAGGTACCATAAAGTAAGGAAACACAGCTATTAATGTTCTTGTACAAAGTCTCTATGAACTTTATGACATCGTCCTCAAAATGGCATATGTCTGGTTCTATTTGAACTTGAACGATAATATTGGTATCTCTGGAGAGGTAACATTATCCTCTGTCTTGTCATAATGGGTGATATGAAATTTAGGGAGGTCACAGCCTCGCTAAAAGCGATATAATAACGTCCATGCCTGCCATGGCCATTACGGGGTTAATTGTCAGTGGCTCCATATCCATATTTCTTCTAAATATATTAAGCTACATATGTACCAAGTTTGCTTTTATTTCAAAATGCACAATCCGTTATGGATATTGGAGCTAAGCTGCCCCACTATAACAACAATGCGATGTCAGAGCAGGACTCTTATGAGATGGACAAAAAAGAGGATTCATATAGCCCCCGTCTCATACCGGTGTATAGGATGACTCTTATCAGACCTCGTGCTACTCACTCAGAGACACAGCAGCCGCTGGATCCCTTCGCTCATGAGTTCCAACCAGTAACAAATGTATCTGCTGACAAAGAACCAGTTACAGGACCAAAACCAGCTCACAGGCCAAAGCAGCAACAAGTACCAACAATCTCACAAAGTGCAGATGATGAAGAAACATATGAGGAAGTAAATGGTCTCCAAGAGGAACACGGTGAAGTAGAAGAGGAGCCTGAACCAGAGTCACCAGGTGAACAAAATGTAAGGTGATCCCCATATGCACCATGACCCAGGGGAATGTTCACTTATAACAGTTTAGGCCAACCTTCATATCAACTTTTGATGCCTGGAGTCAACTGTGTTCCAATGTGTACCCTACCTCATGTCTAGTACTGAAATGCTAAGCCTAGTCTTCTCGGACACTAACTACGTGCCAAGGCAGGTAGTCTGGTCTTACTAGACTGAAGACTAGAACTTGATCCATGATGGATGTGATGGCCACACCTGTGGCCTCACAACTGATCTAAATTGCAGAGGGTGCTGTTGCTGCTGATGGGCTTCCTGTGAGGCTTGGGCAGAAGGATCCGCCCCTGGAAGCACAGCCCTTTTATGGAGGAAGAGGCCAATTGGGCCAAACCAAGTGCCGGCCACATCATGGGGGGATTTGGGGATTTAGTTTAGAGTTTAGTAATGTTTTGGGTTGTATTAGTTTATTGATTTATTTTGTTAGGTTAGAAGTTGAGTGTATTTATACTGGTTATCTGATTGCCCTGTTTTCTTTTGTTTGTAATTTAGTCAGTAGTGTTTAGTGTTTGTATGTCGCCCCTCCTTGTGTGTAGTTGGTCTGATCAGCCACTATATATATGTGTCCCTTTGTGTCTAGTTAGGAAGGTCTGTTTTGTCTTTTGTTGGGCAGTCATTCTGTTAGTTTATTTCAGTTAGCTCACTTTATATTGAGTTTATTGCTTGATTTAAGTTCTGTTATTTTGACCTCTTTTATGGGCCCAGACATTTGTTCTATCTTTTGTAAAGTACGTTTTTTTTGCATTTTTGGGTAAATAAAACCCCCTTTTTCTGGATAACACCTGTGTTTCTCATCCTTGCCGGCTCGGTCCCCTACATTTGGTGTCAGAAGTGGGATGGTGAGACCGTAAGGCCATCGGAAGCGTATGCGCCCACAGGCATGAAGGAGCTGATATGCTTAAGCGCGGGGACGCGCTTCCGGAAGTAGGGGGTAGTGCAACGTGCATGGATAAGTAGCCACGTTGGCTAAGGGGTCGGACCCTTTAGTTGACTGGTTAACGTTGTCGCTTGCAGGGTGGGAGATACTGGTTCGTGTCCCGGCTGTGGCGGTTCTCGGGCTGCCCCCCGAATTCGCTATAATGGACAAGACACTTAACAGATTCTTTAGGCAGCAATTACTTCTTCTGAGGTGAACTCTTGACTGTGTGATGACTTATTATTGTAGCTGTAGATGTCAGGACACATCTTTAAAAGTAGAGGAGAGTGTAGCAGGTGGGAAAATAGCCTCTATTGAAAGTTAAATATAAACTGACAACCCCCCTTATTTTATTTGTATTTTTTTGTAAATATAAAACATGTAAATCGCCAGCTCCTTTATACATAGTCTTCTTTCTATACGTAAATTCATTTAAATGTTATCTTCTGGTGACAGCAGGTGTCGCTGTAACACCGGGTACAGTAGGGAAACACCAAACTCAAGCCGTGTTGGTTACGTCAGGGGCAGAATAAATATGGCGCTTGAGTTGATAACTTACTAAACCCGTGTCTGTTCCTTACTGCTCCACAGCCATTTCAGGACTGTGCAGCAGCTTTGGCTATTGGCTCAGGCACCCCTAGACCCGAGGCCGGTAACAATAACACCGGCGATGTCGTCCCTCCAGATCATCTACCTTCTGGCGTAGCATAGCGACTTCAGATTTTAGCTGGCCGATGTCCTCCTCCATATTCGTCGTCTTGTCTGAGTATGTGTTCGGGTCGTCCTCCACATCTTTCAGACGGGTCTCTTGTTTCGCCATGCCGTCCGTTATAGAGTCTATTTTTACATTCAGATCCTCTGTGAATGAATCTATCCGCGCCAACATGTTGCTCTTACTGCTCGTGATGGCAGCCGTCACCGCAGATAGATCTGTAGACTCCTCGTCCGGGGCTTTCACGAAGCCCTTAGCGGCCTTAGCGGCCTGGTCACTGCTGGATTTGTTTTTGCCCATCGCGTCTTCTAAATGATCGATATGCGAGTACAGGGTTGTGAGTCCGGTGAACTAGCGGTTTAGTATCGTGTGTGATAAACCTAATTTATCTGTGTTTGATCTGAAAAGTTACAATATTAATGAAAAGTTCGCCCCGATCAGGAGCCCAATATAAAGATGTCACATGTTACTACTCACCAGCGCCCTCCCCCGCAATACCTGTTATTGCAACCTGTATGTTTGTGTTTTGTTGTCCTATTTCACCCCGTTTATTGTAAAGCGACTTTGAGTGTTAGAAAAGCGCTATATAAGTTTATTATTATTAACATATTAGATTTGCCAGTGTTGAGCTGGGGTGCTGTTGTGTTGCTAAGGGACCACTCGAAGACACACGTCTGTTAGCATACGCTTCTTTACTTCAACAACCCACGTCACACGCCTTCTCCCCTCTACAGTCATTTACATCCTATCTTGTCCTCTAGCTTCTCCTACTGTCCTCCAACTGCATCAACTCAAGACATCACATGTGCGCAATCTTCTTCTTGCGTATGAAGGATAAGCAAAGCTTGACTCGGTTTTCTCTTTAGCCTTTAACGTTAGGCATATTTATTTAGGCAAATACAGCAGGTCTCTTGGCTCTTTACTACCGAGTCTTACAACGAGCGTACAACACACTGTCACGCACAGAGAACGTGGCGACGTCACATCTGAATGTACCGTGAAGCCTTAGACAGAACAATAATACGGCTCGTACCGTAATAAAATGAGTAAGAGCGCCATCAAATAACACTTAACAGCCAGCCTTGGTTCACTGTTCACCCAGGGCCAGAGTCTCTGACATAGATAATCTAAGGGTGCTGGCATCACGGAGGGAGAACCCAGGAACACAATACCACTACTTTAAGCAACACTGTTTTCATGTCGGCGCCAATAATGCTAAGATGAAGCAGTCAGAGTTCACAAAACCTAGCCTAGTCAGCAGTGGTGTGTCTAGACCAATTTTACTTGGGGGTGCGGAGATTGGGGGGGGGGGGCAGGCTGGGGCCAGTGGTGTTGTCAGAGGGCTATATTCGACCCGAGACAAAAGAGACAGAATGCTCAAGCTTTCAAAAATTTTATTTCAGTATATAAGTAATAGCGCATTAAAAAAACAACATAAAATACCGTGATTGGTATTCATTTCAGTAACAGTATTTGTTTCAGTAACTTACAGTTGTTTGTGTCGTGTATCTACAGAACTGAATTATACAACGATGAAGGTGTATCTTGGTCTTCCTCTTATTTGCTATAGTCCATGGGCCAGACGATATTTCGGTACACTCAAGGTGGCAAAACTTACTTATAATTTTTGAAAGGATCCATGTCTGTAGATGATATTTTGGTATGATAACCATTCCTGAGTGGCAGCTGTATCAAAGTTATCAGCTCATGAAGTTAACCACCCGCTAAACTAAATTGCATTTTAGACGCTGGTGCATATCCTGGTTAATCTCATGGTCAGGACATTTTTCAATGTTCTATAATATTGTCTTTGGTATCATTTTAAAGGGGACCTTCTTAGCTTTCATTCAAGCCCTGTTGTGGATATTTCTCACAAATATAGAGGTCACTTGAGCTCTTCAACCCGTCAATAACACACATCTTTCTGCAATGTTCGCCTAAACTATATACTTTCTTTTAGCCCTGTGGCATCTAGGAATATCAGGGACACAAAACACAAAAACTGGAATACTCACAGGACTGTAAAGATTCAGGAAATGTATAATATACCCATACTATTTCATTGTGTGAGGTGATTGTGAGCCTTAAATGAGAACTAGACCAAAGCCAGTTAGATCACAAACTGGTCTCTATACATTTGTTTAAATACACAATCAAAATACATGATAAAAAGGAATACCATAGTGAGGTAATGAACTATTTTAATATTTTAAACAACATTGACATTTACATATACTTAGTCAATGATACATGTAATCCCATATCATTAGTGGGTATATGTAATGGTAATGGGTAGGGTAATGGGTATATGTGAATATGGTTGCATTATTGTTATCAAGCTCTGGGTAACCAAGTCCAGAATCAACATCCTGTGCATCAATAGACTACTACCACAGTAATACCATCAGAATCATCACACTGTCATTCATCAAACTGCTCGTTTCTCTCATCATCTGACTCCCCAAGTTCAAAGTCCAGTTCTGGACAATCCTGCTGTTTTTGGTTACTGCAGGTCTGTAACCTGCACATGTCTGTGCATGGAAGTCCATTTGACAGGCACATGCAGCTTGGCATTTTGCATGAATGCACACACTTGCATGTTAGCATTTCCAAGACCACATCTGGTGCAGGTGGGGAGCGCATCCGGTAAATGGCCAGCTTGCCTTCATCGTCTGTCCATCCATACTCAGTAGGGCTTGGCACCACAGGGTTAGCCTGCAGACAGCACTTCCATATTGCTGCCTGATAGTTGGCTCGTTGAACATGCATAAAGAGACAGTCTCTACATGGTGGCAGCTGGCTGGACTCAACCTCTCCCCTTTTGGTGCAGAAGAGCTGGTAACGCAGTTTGTTCACCTCAGCAGTGCTGCTATTAGCAACATACATCCGACAGGTGAACTGCTCAATTTTCTGGAACAGCTCATCACTCACATTCCATGTCTGTCCCAGTTGACTAAAAGTCTCTTGGCCGGAAGTGTGCTTTCTCACTATCTTCAGGGCATTCAGCTTCCCTCGACCAGCGAATGCACTGACAGTGTCGCAGCCTGTGAAGGCATGTAAGCCAATTAGGCTGTCACAGATGCTGTCTCCAAGTGAACTTGCCAGTTTGGTGATGTCGACAAACCCTGTGCGGTTCTGAGTCCCACACTTCTGGTAGATGGGACAGGTGATGTCCTTCTGGAAGCCAAGACAAAGCACCATGACATCAGTGTCCTCAGCTGTGATGATAACTGACTTTGAGCCCGCATTTGCTGCATGCAATGCATGCAGGAGCAGACGGGTGTCAGCTTCTTCATGTGTGGAGTGCAGTTCTGCTGCTTCCTCACACCCATCTTCTGTCAACTTGTAGCAGGTTTCCTCACAGGTCATGTACAACACCTTGCCATGCAGCATAGCTCTGTATCGTGGGAGTTTCCACTCTTCCACCAGAAACTTGATGAGACTGGTCTTGTTGGAGGAACTGCACAGAAATTTTCTCCACTGCTGGACGTGGTGTCCCCCTGCAAGATTCTTGTACTGGAGAGTGATGTCTCCACCCCGGTTCAGTCGTTCAGCATCTTTGATCGAAGTCTGGTGATAGACATCAAAAACAACATCAATCCTCCCACTCTGTGCTCCCTCATGGAGGACCTGGGTCAAGGCTGACTCTGCCACCTGTGCAAAGGTTTTGTTGTTGCCATTCATTTTTTGGACCAGGCTCATCCCATCAATGATGGAAGTAGATGGGATTGGGATGTCTTCTGCAGGAGATACATTATTTTCAAGCTCTCTGGCAAGTGCAGCCTTGTTTGTTTTTCATAAGGACCCATCAGCATGTGCCAGTGCCCATGGTAGTGGGCCCAATGGGTAGGCAAGGACATCCTTCAGATTCACCTTCCTGCTTTCAGCCACCAGGATCATGTGACTGAAAAGGTTTCTATCTGCCTTCAGAACCACATCCTGTGCTTTCTTTCCATGAGCTTGTTTTGTGCTGACATTGGAGAATGTTTTCAGACTTTGCTTGGTCATCTTGTCGTGGAATTTCACAGGTGGTGGGTCTGCATCTAACCTTGTTTGCTGGAATGCTTGGTAGGCCTCTTCTCCTTTCTCAAGAGCTCTCAAGAGATCTATGGTCACATCAGGTGGAGCCATGTTGCCAGTGGAGAGGCTAACAAATCAATCTCATCAGGGGACATAGGATTGAGCCAGTTATTTTCCATAAGGTCCATGAGAGACTGGACATCTGCTTCATCTCTCTTGATCCTTGGACTCTGTAGATCTGGATGAGACCATTTGCACCTGCCTTGACCTGTCAGGTCTCTCAGCTGTCTGAGGTACATGCTTCTATACTCAGCTGTGAGATAATATTTGGTCACAGCTCCTGGCTTCAAGCTGAATCCCTTTGCCCCTCCAGCTGTTTGGGTGTCTTTGTTCACCGTTTCTTCTATAGCTTGGTCAACAGGGATTCGGCCAAAGGGATTGGTGGAGCCCAGTTGGACTGAGAAGCCTCCTTCCATGAATTCTGTGTACACATCTGGGTGTGTGATGGGCAGCTCAGACATCTGGGCGTAGTAGTAGGGGAGGTAGCGTGCATAATTCATCCTGTCATAAGCAAAGCACCATGGGATCATTGCTCGAATGCTAGCCAAGTGTAGCATCCAGTCTCCCTCTCTGGATGCTCGGATGAGCCCCAACAAGATTTCAACCATGTCCAAATAGGACATGCAGAAGTTCGAGAGGCTGCCGTTTCCACCTCTAAGGAACTCACGGTAGACTTCAAATAGATCCATGATGCGTGTACAAGAGCTGTTCTCGAGGACCTCCTTCAAAGCATGTTGTGAGATTTCTTTCCCAAGGCTGCCAATGGTCTTCAGTGTCTCATTCACTTGAGCCATCTCATTCCTGTGAGTTTTTTCCAACCAGGACAGGAAACCATTCAAGGTCAGTCGCATGAGAGCCTCATACAGGAGCTTGTGTAGTCGCACTGCCCTGTTGTACTTGCGGCCATCCATAACACCAGCAATTGAGCCTTCTGCAATCATGCCAGACTCAATGCAGAGGTCTTTGAGTCCAGCATCTTGGAAACGCTTTCCTATTATTGCCAGCAGTGTGCAGATGGTGTGGAATACTACCCCAAGCCTAACGATGATATCATGGAACTTGTCATGGTGTTTCCATGTGATCTCGACAGCCTTCGCATACAGGGCTTGGTCAAAGACACAGACAATCTTCCTCAGGCCTAAGCACTGCATGATGCTCAGTGACTGGTTAAGCACCTCGTTGACAGTAGACATTTGTGTCGCTGGAGCATTGATGGTAGGCAGATAGCCTATATTGTCGGGGATGACCGTCATCTCTCCTCGAGTCAGGATGTTGAAGCCTGTCCAGCTGCTGACTGACTGTTCTTCTTGTTGTGACATGCGTGCTAGGACCTAAAGAAGGTTTTTCTCTCTGGCAAGCTTAGTATTGGCTGCAGTATCAGCATCTCACTTTTTGCTTTGTGGTGGCCCTACCCGTTGTCCAGCATTGTAAGTTGGTAACGTTGGTGGGGGTCCATCAATGCTTCTCTTCTTTGTTTTGGGAACAGTGGGCATGGGTTGGACAGGAAGTGGGTTGACTGGCTTTGCTTGCACAGCAATCCCATTGACTCTGTGAGATGTTCCCTCACCACTGACAGTTTCTTCAAGACGGTCGATATTGTCCCAGGCTAAAGTTGTGAATATGCCAGGATGGATGTTAGCTGGAAGGGCAATGCCACTCCCTGTTGATGAGAGTTTCTGGAGACACAGGGCAGTGTTGATCTCTTCCATCTGTGAATAGGACACACTGTGACCAAGTCGGTTGAGGATGTTTATCAACTCTACATTTCCTGTCAACGATTTGACACTGAATGGCAGAACAATGTGCTTGGAAGGCTTGGTATTTCCACAGGTCACTGCATATACTATGTCATGGCCAAATGACTGCAGAAGGCACTGCACTCTCTGGGATGCATGATCAGGATCATTTGAGCCTGTGAGTAGAGAGTACAGGAAGATAATGAGCGACTCTGGAATGGTAGGACATTCTGCTTCTGGTTTGACTTCAGGCGGCCAGGTTTGAGGAACATCTTGACTTTTAATGTCTGCTCTCAATTTGATGGCGGCTTTGGCTATAACATCTTGTGCACTGACACTTTTCAGGGTCTGCAGCTCCCTTTTGAGAGACTGATTTTCTTTGGCAAGTTCCCTCATGGACAAGTTATCGGGATAGAGGAGGAATTTTCCTTTCTCATCAGGGAATATCTGCAAGGCTCCAGCAAACTCACTCTCCAGGTTTCGCCTTATGTGCTTCTTGGTTGATTCCTTGACTTGGGCAATGCCTTGGGAGTTCATTGAAGCTACCAGTCTAGAAGAGAGATCAGTCATTGTCATCACTTGAGGATTGCCAAAAAGCCCCATCCTGATGAAGAGGAACAGCTCATTGTATGCCTTATTCACAGCAGCTTCATACTGGGCTGCAGCATCATCATCTTCATTGCTGGCAACCTCTCCTTTGGAAACCTCTTCTTTGGTGTAAAGTCTATAGCATGACCTGTGGTAGTGCCCTTCAGCTGCTACAAGGTCTCTACTCACAATGGCAAGGATTCTGCTGTCCCTGTTCTTTGTGGCTGCACTCCTGATCTTTGCATCAGCTCGCAGTTCTCGACACTGCACCAGTACTTCTGTCGTATTCTGTCTCTTGGAATATTTGCTGTTTTTCTGACAAAATATGCACTCTGCATCATAAGTCCTAGATGTACTTGGAGCATGTCGAGCTACTCAGATTGTTTCTCTTCAGCAGAGACACAACTTTTCTTTTCTTTTGCAAGGAGGCCATCAAGAATTTGCTTCATAGTGAAGATACTGCGACACTTTCTGTGGTAGTAGATTGCTGGAATATGTCCCTCAGGAATGTCTTTTGCCAGTTTCAAAACTGGTGCATGATTTCGTATCTGAGCTGCCCTGAGCAGAGTTCTCCATGAGTCGACACTTTGTAGTGAAACCAGCTTATCTGTATCATCAGAACAGTGGATAATGCACTCCACCCGTGGGCGCTTTGGTATTGGGTAAAAACTTGCTTGTTCACCAGTGGCCATATTCAGTCAGTTTTTACCTGCCACATACAAACAAATACATGTAACTTAGGTGTATGAACACTACTAAAACAAAGTTTACTTTGCTTCACCAGCGTCATATTACCATTCTTTATCTTACATAGCCACAAATAGATACATTACGTAGTTGCTATGCAACAGCTGTATTTTGTCCACATGAGGCCGCTAAAATCAACACAAGATGAAAGTTCCTCGTAGCCACTTTAACTAATCAAATTAACATATACATTAAAAGAACATGCTAACATTATGGGAAATTATCTTACAATCTTCTCCAGAGTGAGACAAGAAGATAGATACCAGTTTCCTCTATATGTGTTTAGTAGAAAGCTATCTGGCTGCACGTTAGCCTAGCTTAGCACAATGAATGGAAGTACACAGTACTGGTTATCCTTGGTTGTTGGCCAACTAAGAACTGTCCCAGAGTTTAAGCTAGGCAAATCAGTACCAGGGGTGTTGAAATGCTATATTTGTAAAAATATGGGCAAATACACAATCGTGAGAGGCACAGAAACAGGTTTCCTGAAAGAAAAATGAAATAGCTGCTCATTTGGAAAGGTTATCATGTATTATTTTACTTCTGTTAGTGTACCAAATAAAATGGCACCAGTGAAGTTGTGTCACCTTGGGTGATATCGATATCTGGTCTGACCCATGGACTAACTGGCTTTGGTCTAGTTAGTTTCTTAGTAATAATGCCCTTCTAATTTAAGGTTCACAATCACCTCACACAATGAAATAGTATGGGTATATTATACATTTCCTGAATCTTTACAGTCCTGTGAGTATTCCAGTTTTTGTGTTTTGTGTCCCTGATATTCCTAGATGCCACAGGGCTAAAAGAAAGTATATAGTTTAGGCGAACATTGCAGAAAGATGTGTGTTATTGACGGGTTGAAGAGCTCAAGTGACCTCTATATTTGTGAGAAATATCCACAACAGGGCTTGAATGAAAGCTAAGAAGGTCCCCTTTAAAATGATACCAAAGACAATATTATAGAACATTGAAAAATGTCCTGACCATGAGGCTAAACCAGGATATGCACCAGCGTCTAAAATGCAGTTTAGTTTAGCGGGTGGTTAACTTCATGAGCTGATAACTGTGATACAGCTGCCACTCAGGAATGGTTATCATACCAAAATATCATCTACAGACATGGATCCTTTCAAAAATTATAAGTAAGTTTTGCCACCTTGAGTGTACCGAAATAGGAAATTTTGGGCTCTGGCCCATCGACTACTAGACCGTAGTAACATTACAAAACGACTCGTTAAGCAGGCACGAAAATACATGAGCGACCCTCTTGCTCCGTCTTCTTCCAAGGGCGAGCACCAGAGTGGTGCGCGTACATTTATACAACAAACACAACCAATAGACATCGAAGGTCAGAGGTCAAACATAAGATACGTATTACTGCAAATAAAAACATTTGATTTCGTGTGTATCCCCACACACTACACTCCTCCCCTGAAATCTGAACCCAGTACATTTACAGTACAACAACATTTATTTTTTTCTTTTTACATCCTTTCAACATTACATTGTTAGAACAACTGGGTTCTCACAGATTTAATCTATCAGGCGGCTTCACATGCCGCTGCGGCCTCTGGACACCCTCTGCAACTGAGGAGGGAGCAGTATCACTGGATCCTTGCTGCGCAACCCTCTCAGTGGATTCTATAATGTTCACAGGCATTGCTACACATGCATGCGATACATTTGGAACAACCCTCAGATCATCATCAGATTCATCTGACACATTACAATTCTAAATCTCCGTATTGATTATTTGATTGACATGTCTCTTGTACACCTTTCCATACACTTTCACAAGATATGTGACAGGACCAAGTGCCTTTACAACGCACCCAGGCACCCATTTAACACCTTCCCCTCCCCTGTGGTTTCGAACCAACACCTTCTGTTTTGGTAGGAAGTGTCTGACTTGTGCCAACTTACCTGCTTGCTTGGACTGTTGACCGTCTTGTCTCTGTTGCATGGACTCTGCGAAATTAGGTTTGGTGAGAGACAACCTGATTTTGAATTGACGTTCGAGAAACATTTTTTCAGGTGTTTTCCCTGTAGGTGTTTTCCCAAGTGGCAAAGTATGCCACTTCTATGGTCTTTTCAGATGTGGTGCTACTCATCAAAGCTACTTCTGGCCAACGTGAATAGCCATCAGTGACCACTAGGAAGTTGAGCTTTCCCTTCTGAGTATAATGTATCCTCTGCCAAGGATGGTTAGGCCATCCAATTGTGAACAGGAGCTGTGGTAGGTTGATGTCTGTTTAACTGGCATGTCTGGCAACTGTTTACCAGTGACTATGTCAGAATCACGGTTTGGCTACCGAAAGTGACTACGGGCTAATGCCTTCATCTTTACCATTCCCTGGTGATTTTCATGCAATTCACGTAACATCTGTGATCTTAACTCCTCTGGTATGATTACCCGGAAACCCCACATCACACAGTCAGATTCAACAGTCAGTTCAGTGTTTCTTATGAAGTATGGCCTTAACTCATCTTCATTCAAATGCTTTGGCCAACCATTCAATGTGAAGTGCTTCACTCGCTGTAGTACCACAACAGTCTGTCTGTTTTGCAATCTCTTGTAAGGACACTGGCACTTTATTCAAGAATGAGACCCTAAACACAGAACTATAATCTGAGTCTGCCTCTTGAGTCTGTAGTGGTAAACGCGATAATGCATCTGCATTTGCATGTTGTAAGGATGGCTTGTAACGTATGTCATACCGGTATGCAGCTAAAATTAATGACCACCTCTGCAGCCTAGCTGCTGCCAATGTAGGCACTCCAGTCTTGGGCCCTAGTATCTTTAGGAGTGGTTTGTAAGCAGATTAAACTTTCGTCCATACAGATAGTCATTAAACTTGGTCCCCCCAAAGATGATACTAAGTGCTTCTTTCTCTGATAATAGTTGACTTCTGTTTTAGTGTGTGTCCTAGACACATAGGCTATAGGTTTCTCACTGTTGTCTGGAAACTCTTGTGAAATCACGGCACCTATGCCGTAAGGCGAAGCATCACATGCCAAAATTACAGGCAGTTTAGGATCATAATGTGTAAGCACTGGCGCGGCTACAAGCTGTGCTTTAGTACGCTCAAACGCCTCTTGACATGTTCTTGTCCAATCCCACTCTTTATCTTTATGTAGGAGCTAAGTCATAGGCTTAATCTCGCTGGACAGGTTTGGTATAAATTTGCCATAGTAATTGAGCATGGCTTAGTACGACCTCAATTCTGTCACATTTTTCGGCACAGGAGCTTTGTCAATAGCCTCAGTTTTCTCTTTAATTGGGCGCACATGCTCGGCATCAATTACATGCCCGAGGTAGGCCACACTGTTCTGAAAGAAGGCGCATTTCTTGTTAAGTCTAAGCCCATGTTCTTCCAGTCTCTGTAACACTTGTTTAAGATTGCGCAGATGTGCGGTGGTATCTGTTCCTGTTATCAAAATATCGTCTAAGTAGCATACCACGCCATCAAGCCCTTGTAATACTTCATCCATAGTGCGCTGGAAAATAGCGGGCGCGCTAGAGACCCCATATGGCAAGCGATTGCATACATTAGAGGCCTCTGTGTGTATTGATGGTGAGAAACGGCTTACTTTTCCCATCCATGTCGAGCTGAGTGTAGGCCTGCGTCAAGTCAAGTGAAATGCTTTCCAACTGCTAAAGTGGAGAATAAATCCTGCGGTTTTGGAAGTGGGTACTGATTTACATCAAGCCACTGATTTACCGTAACCTTATCATCTCCGCAAATTGGCACTGATCCATCTTTTCTCGGAATGCACACTAGCGGCGCAGCCCATTTACTGTGCTGCGGAGGAGAGATAATTCCCTGTTGTTCGAGTTCGATTAATGTTTTACCCACGGCTTCACGCAGTGCATAAGGCACTGGCCTCGCTTTGCAACATTTTGGTATAGCATCCGGTGATACACGCAAGGATGCAGTGACGCGTTTTGCACGGCCTAGCTCTGCGCTGAAAACTGCTCTGTGCTCTGAGCACACTTGCTCCACTGGGTCAGATGCGGCAACGCGATTCACTTTTGACCAATCTAAGCTGAGCACTCGAATCCACTCACGCCCCATCAGCGCCGGTGCTTTACCACGAGCCACTAGCAAGGGCAGATGTAAATGCTGCGTCCCACATTGCACATTCACTAGGATTTTACCCCACAAAGCTAACTGTTGGTCTGTGTATGTTCTCAATGTAACGTCACCTGGATGCAATTTCGACCCTTTTAGTTTCGATTTGTACAGGCTCTCTGAGATAACCGACATTGCTGCCCCGGTATCTACCTCCATGTACATCCTAACACCATTGCCATTTTACCATCACCTTGTGAGGTTTCACATACTCACACTCAGTCTTTACTGAATACAGGCTCATATCAGTTCGCTGTTCAGAATTAGTCCCCGAGTCCGGTTCGCGTGTTGAGTCTGCCTGGTCCACAAAGTTCACCTCCGGGCCGCCTTTGGTCCGAGGCGGGCGGGCAGACGAATGTCCAGCAGACCGCATCCCTTGGTCCCTACCGGCGTCGGTGCGCTTGTTCCTACAGGCTCGCTCCAGATGTCCGTTCTTCCCACATCCGCGACACTGGAAGTGTTATGCTCGCGCACCAGAACCCGACCCGTGTGGCGAAACCCAAGGCACACAGACACAGGATGATTTCAAAATCCAAAAAGGTGGTTTTATTGTGGGAGGGGAATGTATGGTGCGAAAAACGTTCTGTTAGTGGGATGTGTTTAGAAACTATGTGTGGTGTCCCGTGGTTTGCGTGTATAACTATGTGTGAGTGTTCTTAGCCTATGTGTGGTGCGGTATGTAAAGGACCAGGAGGTGTTGAAATAATGTGCGTGCACCTGGCAAGAAAGTCCAGTCCGTGATCTAAGAGGGGTTGTCCGAGGAAGTCCGGGTCCGAGAAGTCGAGTCCGAAAGGAGGGGTCCAGGTAGAGGGACAAGGGGGGAGATCGCAGGAAAGGTTCGGGGAAAAACGTTAAGGTCGCTGGGGACGACGGAGACGCGGGGAGCCGTGGAAGTCGCGGAGGGAGAGTCTTGGGAGGAAACAGAGACACGAAGATAAGACACTGGGGAATAAACAGAATGCAAGGACCGCTGGAGGGCTTGTCAGAGCTTTACCGCGGGGTTCAGTACGTCGAAGCACGGAGTGGTGTTCTGGGAGACTTCTTGTAGAGGGCTGCCTGATTGCCGCAGCTGCGCCTGATGGATGATGGCAAACCCCTGGTCAGGCACGTAGCCAGGTAGGTGGTTTTCGTGTCTGAACCCCCCCCCCCCGAAACCCCACGGCCCGTCTGAAATGGCACCAATAATTATTTAGTTATCGTTTTGATTATTTGTCACCGCCCCTCTAGCCTACTCATACACTGCATCTATCGTGACTGACAGGCGTTAAACCTGTCAGTTAATTTGTTTCCAAACATGATGTATCTTATTGGTCTGTTTCGTAAAACAAATAAAATCACACGCTTTTGATTGGCTCAGGGGTCTGACGAGTCAGCTAAGCAACCTGCCACTGGTTATGCTAGCTAAATGGTCGATCTATAGTTTGCTTTTCAAAAGCAATGGAGCCGCCGAAAGCTACCTGTAAATCAGGCAAGAGCAGTAAAGTTAATATTCGTAAAATCAGTGATTTTTTTTGTTTCAACGTGTCCCGACTCAAAAAAGAAAAAAAAAGAACATTACAGATGATCTGGTCACTAACGTTACCGATTTTCCGGAGCAAGTGTTAGCAGACCCACTGCCCCCTCCTCGGAAACGGAGCCAGAGTTAGCAGACTCGCCCGCCGTCCTCTACCTCGGAAACGTTTTCACACGACTTTGTGGATTATATTGGTGGGAAAATATCAGACGAACAGAGAAGAGAAATATACTCACTGGACTGGACGGCCAATATCGGACAAACATTCCCTACAAAACTAGGAGGTAAACTACGTTTCCAACGTCATTGGATTGACCAGTTTAGCTGGCTAGTATACTCAACAAGGTCCGACGGTTGTTTTTGTAAGCACTGTGTTGCGTTTGCAGTCGAGCATGTGGGCAAGGGAGGGCACAGAAAAGCTGGCAAGCTAATTAATGTCCACTTCTCAGACTGGAAACATGCTTTAGAGACGTTCAAAGACCATGCACAAAAGGAATATCACAAGGATGCATGTTTGAAAGCGGACAATTTCCAAATGGTTCTCAACAATAAAATGGATGCAATTTCACTGAGGCTAGATTCTGAGAGAAAAAAGCGAGTCCAAGAAAACAGAGAAAAACTCAAAAGCATCATTGCAACGTTGTTTTTTTTGCAGTCGCCAAGAACTCGCCCTGAGAGGTGATATTGATTCAGGACCAGTGACACTGAATGAGCCAACTCACAATGACGGAAATTTCAGTGCTTTACTCAGGTTTAGGGCTACATCTGGCGACACAGTACTGTTACAACACTTGAGTAAATGTGCAGCAAACGCTAGCTACTGCAGTCCTGATGTACAAAATGAAATAATCAGCATAATTGGAGATGTGATAACAAACAAACTGGTGCAGAAAGTAAACTCCGCGCAGTGTTTCGCTGTGTTTGCAGATGAAATGAAAGATGTTTCAGAGCGGGAGCAGCTTTCTGTCTGTGTCAGATACGTGAACCAGCATGACAGTCAATATAGCATCAGAGAGGATTTTTTGTCCTTTGTTGATATCGAGAAGTTAACCGGGGAGGCAATCGCCAATTCAATCCAAAGTCAGTTGACAAATGCAGGCGTTGATTTACAGTTTTTACGTGACCAGGGATACGACGGCGCATCTGCCATGAGTGTCCGTTTAAATGGTGCCCAAGCTGAAATCAAAGAGAAGCACAAGCAAGCAGTTTATGTGCACTGTGCCGGCCACAGTTTGAATTTGGTCCTAAACAAGTGCTGCACTGTACAAATGGTGCGAAATTGCTTTGGAATTGTCTCGGAAATCTGCACTTTTTTCCATGATTCGGCTTTGCGGTCTGCCAGTCTGCGACACGAGACGGAGCGTCTTTTACCCGACTGCAAGAAAACGCGACTGACGAAGTTGTGTGAAACGAGATGGGTCGAACGCCACGACGCAATATTTACATTCAACGAGCTTTTAGACCCTGTGCGATCCAGCCTGCAGAAAATCAGTGAAACCTTCACAGGAGACACATCTGTCAAAGCCACTCAGCTCTTTAATTCAATTGACAATGCAGAATTCATGCTGTCCATGAATGTTAGTGAGAAGATGCTTGCAAAAACCTACCACCTGTCCACCTTCCTTCAGAAGGAAAATTGTGACTTGGTGAGTTGCGTTTCAGCTGCTGATGCTGTTATTAAGCAGGTAGATGAGATGAGGGCTAACTCTGAGATGGAGTTCAGGCAGATTTTCCAAAAGACCTCTTCCCAAGCAGCCATGTATGGGGCTGAATTTCGACCACGAAGAGGCATGGACTGCAATGAGGATCCATTGAAGGCCTGTGAAAATCACTACCGGCAAAAGCTTTTCATAGTCATGCTTGACTTTTATTCATCACAGATGAAGGAACGCTTCAGCAAACACAGAAATGCGATCTCCAACCTCTGCTCCTTACTGTCATCTAAGGTCAGCATGCTGAACGACAGCTCAGCTCAAGCGCTCTCCAACCTGTATCCTGATGAAGTGTCACCGCATCTGGAAGTTGTGAAGTCAGAAATTGACACCTGGCGGGATACATGGAAAGATGCAACTTATGTTCCACAAAATGCCATTGAGGCATTAAATGCCTGTAACAGTGAGTTGTTTCCAAGCATCTTCAAGCTTCTCCGCGTTTTGACCACGCTTCCTGTCACCAGTACCCATGTTGAGAGAAGTTTTTCCCGTCTGGGAAGGCTCAAGGACAAAATGCGCAGTACAATGACGGAAAGACGGCTTAATGGACTGACATTGCTCTCGGAGCACAGAGACATTGTGGTGACGCCGGGAGAGGTACTGGACATCTTTTGCAGACAAAAAAGACGATTTGACCTGCTTTTATAAGGTAAGACCCACTTTTATTTACTAATGCATTGATGATTATCTATGGGCCATTAATACACTGACATTTACCGTACGGTTGGGTATTAGGCTATGGTATACAGTGTGGGAATTTTATTTACCGGTAGCTTTCGGCAGTGTTGCCCGACCCCCCCAAAACATGTTTCTGGCTACGGGCCTGCACCTGGTGCAGCGCAGCGCTCGTCTCCTCAGAGCGCGAGCCGAGGGCTCGGATGTTTCCGGCACGTCCAAGCTGGGGGAGTGGCTTGAACGTGCCTGGGAGGCAGCTCGGGGCGGTGGAACCACAACAGCAAGTCTTTGAAGCGGCAGGTCTCCGGTCCGTGTCCTTTCCCGAGGCACCTGTAGCAGTCCTGGTGGCCTTCGCTGACCTCCCTCTGGTTCCGCGCAGTCCTGGGCTCTCGGTGTCTCCACACTCCGACATGATCCGCTCGCATATGCACAGATGACTGTCCCTTCTGCATGCTTTCTAATCCAGAATTCGTGCATTCGAAATTGTTCGTTAATTCCGCCATTTTTTTGCCATGTTAATCCCTCGCCAATGACGGCATTCAGTAACTTCCGGCGCAGATCTTTGTTAGATGTCCCACACACGAGCTGATCTCGGAGCTGCTCCTCGAGGCTCGCGCCAAAGTTGCATGTAGAAGCTAATCCTTTTGTGGGGTACTTGGGATTTAGTAGCCCCCCATCTATTTTTTGTTTTATATACTTACCTTCATTGACAACTCACTACTAGTAAAGAGGAGAATTGTCTGCTGTGTTGTTGTGATAGCCGGTTCTCGCCACAGGAGGGCACTGCAGGTTAATTGCTTCTAGCCTGTGTGACGTAGTGCTGGCTCCCGCGGTGCACTCTGGGGCATTCGGGTAGAGTCGTCAGATGAGTGTTGCCGTTCGTATAGTTAGCCATGCTCTGAAAACGTGTCCTCTGTAATGTCTATTTGACAGGTAAGCAGACTAGTTAGACATATGGAATTAGGATGGTGATTAAATATGATGTGTAGGTGGGATATGGATGCCTATTAGAAATACCCACGAAGGGACTTTCATATTTATTTTGATAACGTCATATCACTGGCTAACGTTAGCTAGATTGCTAGCGAGTTGCTAACGTTAGCATAGCCATAGCTCCCGCGGTCTGAACCCATTGTTCTGTAGCTTGGCTTTGACATTGTCTGTATGTGTGATTAGTCTCCCTTTACTATGTTTAGTGTCTCCACACTGTGTAAATATGAAGGTAGGCCTATGTGTGTTGCTATTTTGATCCCCCCATGTTCCATAACGTTATATACTGTTTAGCTTTGCTAGCGGTAGGCTAGACTAATGTGAATTTATGGAAGAATATATCTGGTGCTCTTATTGTGTATAAATTGGAGATGAGTGTTGCCGTTCGTATAGTTAGCCATGCTCTGAAAACGTGTCCTCTGTAATGTCTATTTGACAGATGGAGTAAAACAACAAAAACACCAGCCCTTGTAAGTGTCATTCTTATCAAGTGTGCTACAAATATTGGTGCCGAAACCCGGGATCAGCGCCATTGCCACCATTGTCAGGAGAAGAAGTGGGGAGCGGAGTGAGAACACGTGACCAACAATGGAACTGGAGCTTGAGCAACTGCAAGACAGGCTGAGTGAGACCCTCCTGCAGTTAGGGCTGGACCAGTTAAAAGAGGTGTGTGTTATTGCTAAAGTCCCCACTGAAAACCAGACAAAGAGGCATGCGCTGATCAGACTTATTAGTGAAACTGTGGATGAAGCAATTGAGAAGGAGGATGAAGAGGTAGCACGTCAGTTTCTGTCCAGACTAGTGGACCTCTCTAGTGAAATGAAGCAGAGAGGGGCGGAGTCACATACTGGTGCAGGTGCAGACAGTACTAACAAGGATGCTGCTGAATTGGCAAGCTTACATGAACAATATCAGGCCTTACAGTCCAGCTTTACTGCATCCACAAAAGCGCTTGAGGAAGAGATATCACGCCTCAGTGAGAAACTAAGTCTTAAAGAACCCAGTAGACCTAGTCAACCTTCAAACCCAATCCCGTCAGTAATCCAACCCCCTGAAGTGACCATACGCAGAGACTTTAAGATAAATGGCCAAATAGGAGAACGGGGGCAGATAGACAAGTTGTCTTATATAAATCTTACGCATCAGATTGATATGGGGGTGAGAAAAGGCCACAGCGAGTTGGAGATAATAGAGGCTGTAATCCGAGCCATCAGCCCTGGGCTGACTCTCCGTGACTTGTTAGAGATCAAAACCGAACTCACCCTCCCTCAGCTGAGGACCATTCTGAAAGGCCATTTCAAAGAGGATAGCTCTGTGGACCTATATCACCGACTAATCAACATCACACAGGACAGTCAGGAGTCACCACAGAACTTCCTGTTCCGAGCCATAGCATGTAAAGAGAGACTCTTAGCAGCAGCGAGAGAGCCTGGCTCTGATGAACAATACAGCCCTGAACTGATACAGAAGAAGTTCCTAAGAGCTGTGGGAACTGGGCTAGTGAATGACCAGGTAAAATATCAGCTCAAGAGCTATCTCGATGATCAAGCAACTACTGATGATGTTCTCATTGTTAAGATGATAGAGGCCGCAAGTTTCGAGTCAGAGAGACAGCGGAAATTCAAGAAGAGCTCCCACAGTAAGGAAACCAGAGTGCGGGAAGTGCGAGCTGAGGCACATCAGTATCTAGGAACGGAAGCTGCAGTGGTCGGGGGTCAGGAGTCGTCGCCATCAACATCCGCGAGTGTGAAAGCCCTTAAGACACAGGCAGGGAACCAAAAGGAGTCTGCGTTCTACGAGATAATCCAACAGCTGAAAGGAGAAATGGAACAGATGAGAAAAGCCATGAACCACTCCTCTGGCCAAAGACCTTCTCGTCAGCAGCAGCCTGTGAGGAAGCGCGGATGCAAAGCCTGTCAAGACAGTGAAAGGGGCGACCAGTGCAACCACTGTTTCAAATGCGGACAGAGTGGCCATCTTTCAAGAGGGTGTAGAGCTCAGAGGCCTGAAAAATCGGAGCAGGTAGACACATCTAGCTGTACTGTCACCAGCAAGCTCATCGACGACAGTATTCAGCTACTAGAAGCCAAAGTGTCTGCCCGACAGCGAGACGAGGCAGGGCGGGAACAGCAAGCACCCACAGTGAGTCATATCTCCTCAAAACGCCAGTCACAGCTGCTGAACCTAATTGGAAAGAAATACATGATAAACTGTTACATTGATGGTGTAGCCACACAGGCATTGTGGGATACCGGGTCGCAGGTCTGCCTAATCAGTGAAGAATGGAGGAGAAAACATCTCCCACACACCAAGGTGAGAAGCACAGAAGAGATCCTTGGCCCTGGCACCCTGACTGGTAAAGCAGCAAACCAGACAACCATTCCTTTCTCTGGATGGGTGGAAGTGACTGTCCAGTTAGCACCGAATAGCACCACTCAGACCCCACCAATGGAACTCACTGTGCCAATACTAGTAACCACACACCAGGGCACCGTAGAAGAACCGATCATCGGTTACAATGTAATTGAACACCTGTTAGAGTCTGGAGCTGGACAGCCATCAAGTGTAATCACAAAGGCACTAAGCATTGCGTTCGCGGTTGACTACAAGAAGGCTGAAGTCCTCGTGAAGCTGATAAAGAGCCGAGATGATATGGAAGGTGAAGGGATGGTTAAAGTGGGCCGAGAAAGCATGACTATTCCGGCGGGCCAGACAAAGACTGTTAAGTGTGGTGTTAGAGCAGGGCCCCTCCAAGCAGACCAGAACGTCCTCTTTGAGCCTAATGTGAACCCAAAGTGGCCAGAGGGCCTGAAGGTGGATGAAAACATTATATGTTTACAGAAGGGAACCTGGTCACGCATCGCTGTCCCAGTGACTAACGTCACAGCTCATGACATCACACTGCCGCCACGGACTCCCCTGGGGCAGACCCAAAGAACTAGAGCCATCTACCCTGCCGCCGTGAAGCCGTTGGATGTGGATGGGACTAGTACAGTGAACCCAGTCATCCCAGGGACCTCCACAACAGGTACAGAACGAAGACCTGTGATTAGAGACACAGCAAAGCTGAAAGGGCCAGGTGATGTCAAGATGGAACACCAGGAGGAAGATCTATGGGACCCGCCTGTCCCTCTGAACCACCTGACACCTGAACAACAACTGCAGGTGAGAGAGCTACTGCGGGAGGAGAGTAGTGTGTTCGCACGCGATGACCATGATGTGGGGACTATTCCATCACTCCAGCTCAAGATCCGCTTGAGTGACACCACACCGGTGAAGCGGACATACACATCAGTCCCAAAGCCTCTTTATAAAGAAGTGAAGGAATACCTCGAGGATTTACTGAACAGAGGCTGGATAACTAAGTCAAAATCACCCTACTCAAGCCCAATCGTGTGTGTGCGGAAAAAGGATGGGAGCCTCCGCCTCTGCTGTGACTACCGTGAGTTGAACAAGAGGTCCATCCCAGACCGCCATCCAATACCACGCATCCAGGATATGCTCGACAGCCTGAAGGGGAGTGCCTGGTTTTCTGTCTTGGATCAGGGGAAGGCATATCACCAGGGGTTTCTTGAGGAGTCCAGCCACCCACTGACTGCATTCATCACCCCGTGGGGATTATATGAATGGGTGAGAATTCCCTTCGGACTGTCCTCAGCACCAGCAGAGTTCCAGAGGTCCATGGAGGAATGTTTGATTGGGCTGAGGGACGACATTTGTCAGCCGTATTTAGATGACAACCTGGTCCACTCAACCACATTCGACGAACACCTCCAGCACCTGAGAAGAGTACTGCACCGCTACAGAAGCCATGGAATCAAGCTGACGGCAAGAAAATGTCAACTCTTCAAAAACCAAGTAAGGTTCCTGGGAAGGCTTGTGACCAAGGATGGATACACAATGGACCCCGCTGATGTGGCCCCGGTCCAGGCACTGAAGGAGAGAGAACCTACGACCATCGGAGAGCTCAGGAAGATGCTGGGATTCATCTCGTATTACCGGCCCTACATACCTAACTTCTCCCGAATCGCAAGGCCTCTCTATGACCTCCTCACCCCAGAGAAGACAGCAGCGGGGAAGCTCAAACAAAAGAGAAAGGACAAGGGGAGGAAGGGCTCCCGAGACCATCTGCCCTCCTCTCACCCAGTTAAGTGAACAGCTGAACACCAACAGGTCCTCTGTCAGTTGATTGAATTCCTCATCCAGCCACCAGTGTTGGGCTACCCAGACTTTGAACAGCCCTTTATCCTTCACTGCGACGCGTCACGAGAGGGCCTCGGGGCAGTATTGTATCAAAGACAGTCACAGGGTGGGCTGGCAGTCATCGCGTACGGGTCTAGGACACCAACAACTCCTGAGAAGAACTACCATCTCCACTCAGGGAAGTTGGAGTTCCTCGCGATGAAATGGGCCATATGTGAGAGATTTAGAGATTACCTCTACCACGCTCCATCATTCACTGTCTACACAGACAATAATCCCCTCACCTATGTGCTCACGACAGCCAAACTGAATGCGACCACCCACAGGTGGGTAGCAGAGTTAGCCGATTTCCAGTTCTCTATCAAGTACCGGCCTGGACGAGCCAATGGGGACGCAGATGGCCTCTCACGCATGCCGATGGAGCAGTACATGCAGACCTGTTCACAAGAAGTACACCCCGAGGTCATGAACAGTGTGACCCAGGCGCTGTCAGTACAGCTGGAGAGAGCTGAGCCTTGGATGTGTCCGGTAACCATAGCCACAGCACTAGCCGAGTTTGAGAAGGAACATACATCACCTGTGGCAGAGATACCCAGTCAGACGGTGAGAGACGCCCAGAGGGAGGATGCTGTCATTGGTGAGGTGCTGAAGTACATAACCTCCAATCAGTGGCCTCGGGGAAAAACACAGTGTGCGAGCAGGGGTGTTGCGGCACTCATGAGAGAGAAGCATCGGCTGTGCCTTGATGATGATGGCATCCTGTGCCGGAAAACAGCTACCCGAACTCAGCTAGTCCTGCCGAAAAAGTTCCATGAGCTGGTGTATAAAGAACTGCACAGAGACCTGGGCCATCTAGGCGTGGAGAGGGTGTTGCACCTGTTGAGGGACCGTTTCTATTGGCCTCACATGCAGAAAGATGTGGAACATTACATCACACAGGTGTGTAGCTGCCTGAAGACCAAGCGCCCCAACAAACCAACCAGAGCCCCTCTCACCAACATCGTGACCACACACCCATTTGAGGTGGTCTCCATTGACTTCTTACACTTAGGGAAGTGTAAGGGAGGGTACGAGTATATACTGGTGGTTATGGACCACTTTACCCGTTTTGTTCAAGCCTATGCATGCAGAAACAAAGCTGCCAAGACCGCCGCAGAGAAGGTATTCGGGGACTTTGTGCTGAGATTTGGTTTCCCGGCGACGCTGCACCATGACCAAGGGAAGGAGTTTGACAATAAGCTCTTCGCCAAGCTGCAGGAGTACAGTGGAGTCAGGGGTTCTCACACAACACCGTATCACCCGCAGGGAAATGGTCAGGTCGAGCGTTTCAACAGAACGGTTCTGGCGATGCTGAGAAACCTGCCAGCGGTTGCGAAAACGGATTGGAAAGCATCACTCCCAAAGGTGATACATGCATACAACTGCACCCGAAATGAAGCGACCGGATTTGCACCTTACTATCTGTTGTTCGGCAGAAATCCAAGACTTCCCATTGACCTGATGTTTGGCCTTAGAGCAAAGGACCAGGCACTATCCCATCAAGAATATGCAGAGAAGTGGAAGGCCCGCATGAATGACGCCTATCGCCTAGCATCAGAGACAGCACGGAAGGAGGGGGCCAGAAACAAAAAACTATACGACAAAAAGGCCCACGGGACAGAGCTGTATCCCGGATGCAGGGTTCTCATCCGCAACCTGAACGAGAAAGGAGGACCGAGGAAATTAAGACCATTCTGGGAGGACCAGGTGCATGTAGTAACACAGAGGAAGCATGCCGACAGCCCTGTGTATGAGCTGAAGCCGGAGAATGGAAAAGGACGAACCAGAATCATGCATAGGAACCTTCTTCTGCCATGCGACTTCCTGCCGGTGGAACCAAGAGAAGAGGACTTACCTGTGAAACCTAGACGGGAGAGAAAGAAGACAGACAGACAAATGCAGTGGAACCAGGAACAGGACAGTGACTCAGATGATGAGGATAACTGGAGATGCATCGTGGGACGACCAACAGTCAGAGCCAGTGAGCGGATCCAGAGTCAGCTGAGCCCAGACGCCTTGGAGTTGTATACGGAGGAAAGAGACGGTCAAGATGAAGAGGATTTTGCGGAGCAGCCTGCAACAATAGAGGACAATGGGACAGTGTCAGAGAATGGCGAGACATCTGGAGCTGAAGAAGAGGATGAGCCCGATGACGACAAGAGCCCGGAAGATGCCTTGCAGCCTCCACCAGAAGATGCCTTGCAGCCTCCTCCAGGGGAAGCTGTGCAGCCTGCCAGAGAAAAAGCATATCCTTTGAGAAATAGAAAACCTACACCAGTGTTTACTTATCACAGACTAGGGCAAATGCAGGTGTGTCTTGTAGATAAGCAAATCAGACAAGTCAGTGTAAATAAATAAATTTAAAAAATTTAAAAAAAAAAAAACCAAACAAAAAAACCAAAAAAAACTTTTGACATGTTACAATTGTTATAGCTATGTGATTTTAGTTGTCCTGTGATCACCAGACATAGAGTTACTGTAGCATTGGTGTTTTAGAACACACCTGTTACCACCAGGGATATTACTATTACAAAGTTATTTGCTTTTAGTCAGATACTATAGCTCCCCGGCCTCAAGACGGACGAAGCAGTGGATTCAAGTGCACATTATTTACTGCAAACATATACCATTAATAGGAGATGTGTGTTATATGTTATGACTGATTACAGTACAGTATCCAGATTGACTCCTGCTTAGTAATAACCTATCTTTTCAATGAAAAGTTATGCAATGTGGACTGGTAGATTTGTTATGTCGGGACGCCATTATCTTTTTGAAGGGAGAGTGTGGGGTACTTGGGATTTAGTAGCCCCCATCTATTTTTTATTTTATATACTTACCTTCATTGACCACTCACTACTAGTAAAGAGGAGAATTGTCTGCTGTGTTGTTGTGATAGCCGGTTCTCGCCACAGTAGGGCACTGCAGGTTAATTGCTTCTAGCCTGTGTGACGTAGTGCTGGCTCCCGCGGTGCACTCTCATTCGGGTAGAGTCGTCAGATGAGTGTTGCCGTTCGTATAGTTAGCCATGCTCTGAAAACGTGTCCTCTGTAATGTCTATTTGACAGGTAAGCAGACTAGTTAGACATATGGAATTAGGATGGTGATTAAATATGATGTGTAGGTGGGATATGGATGCCTATTAGAAATACCCACGAAGGGACTTTCATATTTATTTTGATAACGTCATATCACTGGCTAACGTTAGCTAGATTGCTAGCGAGTTGCTAACGTTAGCATAGCCATAGCTCCCGCGGTCTGAACCCATTGTTCTGTAGCTTGGCTTTGACATTGTCTGTATGTGTGATTAGTCTCCCTTTACTATGTTTAGTGTCTCCACACTGTGTAAATATGAAGGTAGGCCTATGTGTGTTGCTATTTTGATCCCCCCATGTTCCGTAACGTTATATACTGTTTAGCTTTGCTAGCGGTAGGCTAGACTAATGTGAATTTATGGAAGAATATATTTGGTGCTCTTATTGTGTATAAATTGGAGATGAGTGTTGCCGTTCGTATAGTTAGCCATGCTCTGAAAATGTGTCCTCTGTAATGTCTATTTGACAGATGGAGTAAAACAACAAAAACACCAGCCCTTGTAAGTGTCATTCTTATCAAGTGTGCTACACTTTCAAGCTAGCAATGTGATCAGCTAAAGTCTCTCCAGACTGTTGTCAACGGCTTCTAAAAGCAAATCTTTCCGCCAATACGTTCTTTGGCGTGTAAAAATCCCACAACGTCTGTAGCAAGGTTGCAAAAGCAACTTCACTGAACTTTTCCGGTGATATCAAGTCCTTTAGCAAGGCAAAATTCTTCGGTCCAACCATGGACACAAATACGGCTCATTTCCTATCTTGCTCAATTTTGTTAGCAGACAAGAATTGCATAAGCCTTTCTTCATAATTGTCGAATGTTTCTGCCGTTTTGTCGAACTGCAGTCCTATATCTGTACTAT
Source organism: Lampris incognitus (assembly GCF_029633865.1). Classification (NCBI taxonomy): domain Eukaryota; kingdom Metazoa; phylum Chordata; class Actinopteri; order Lampriformes; family Lampridae; genus Lampris; species Lampris incognitus. Next base: position 40,744,476 of record NC_079219.1, read on the forward strand.
ACAGTGCCATCGTGTACGTTAGCTGCTAAGCTGCTAGCATCGTTAAAAAATTACCGGTCAAGATGGGAGCAACCCGCTGCACATCAAAATAAAGAGGAAAATCCACATCCTCATCGCCAAAACTTGTCGTGTATCTACAGGATAATTGAATTATACAACGATCAAGGTGTATCTTGGTCTTCCTCTTTTATTTGCTAGACTGTAGTACCATTGCAAAACGACTGCGTTAAGCAGGCACGAAAACACATGCGTGACCCTCTTGCTCTGTCTTCTTCCAAGGGTGCGTACATTTATACAACATAAACAACCAATTGAGGGTCAGAGGTCAAACATAAAATACATATTACTGCAAAAAAAAACATTTGCTTTGTGTGTCTCTCCATACACTACAATTTGTTTCAGTAACAGTATTTGTTTCAGTAACTTGGTTATAATTTTATTAAATTACAGTATTGAAAACAAAATTCAAACCCCAATTTCAGTGAAGTTGGGACGTTGTGTAAAACGTAAATAAAAACAGAATACAATGATTTGCAAATAATTTTCACCTACATTCAATTGAATACACTACAAAGACAAGATATTTAATGTTCAAACTGATAAACTTTATTGTTTTTTGCAAATATTCGCTCATTTTGAATTTGATGCCTGCAACATGTTCCAAAGAAGCTGGGACAGGGGCAACAAAAGACTGGGGAAGTTGAGGAATGCTCAAAAAACAGCTGTCTGGAACATTCTACAGGTGAACAGGTTAATTGGAAACAGGTGAGTGTCATGATTGGGTATAAAAAGAGCATCCCCGATGTAATGACCTACTTTTCACTCTCACAGATAACACCGTTTCTGAATTAGCTGTGGAACTTCGGCATATTTATTTCGCTTGGTGCATAACGTGCACATAATCCGACTGACTCTCATCTACCTTCCCGCTCCCGTGGCTGCTCTGTTTACTATCCCATAACTCCCTGTGTCCTTAAAGGTGTATTCCCCTAATACTGAACATCACACCCGAAAGGCTCAGTCGTTCACAAGCAATGATGGGGCGAGGTTCACCACTTTGTGAACAACTGCGTGAGTAAACAGTCCAACAGTTTAAGAGCAATGTTTCTCAACGTACAATTGCAAGGAATTTAGGGATTTCATCATCGACAGTCCATAATATCATCAAAAGATTTGCAGAATCCGGAGAAATCTCTGCATGTAAGCGGCAAGGTCGAAAACCAACATTGAATGCCCGTGACCTTTGATCCCTCAGGCGGCATTGCATTAAAAACCGACATCATTCTGTAAAGGATATTACCACGTGGGCTCAGGAACACTTTGGAAAACCATCATTAGTTAACACAGTTCATTGCTACATCTACAAGTGCAAGTTAAAACTCTACCATGCAAAGCGAAAGCCATATATCAACACCACCCAGAAACACCGCCAGCTTCTCTGGGCCCGAGCTCATCTGAGATAGACTGACGTAAAGTGGGAAAGTGTACTGTGGTCTGACGAGTCCACATTTCACATTGTTTTTGGAAATCATGGACGTCGTGTCCTCCGGGCTAAAGAGGAAAAGGACCATCCAGATTGTTATCAGCGCAAAGTTCAAAAGCCAGCATCTGTGATGGTATGGGGGTGTGTTAGTGCCCATGGCATCATGGGTAACTTGCACATGAAGGCACCATTAATGCTGAAAGGTACATACAGGTTTTGGAGCAACATATGCTGCCATCCAAGAGACGGCTTTTTCAGAGACGTCCCTGCTTATTTCAGCAAGACAATGCCAAGCCACATTCTGCACGTGTTACAACAGCGTGGCTTCGTAGTAAAAGAGTGCAGGTCCTAGACTGGCCTGCCTGCAGTCCAGACCTGTCTCCCATTGAAAATGTGTGGCGCATCATGAAGCACAAAATACGACAACGGAGACCCCGGACTGTTGAGCAACTGAAGTCGTACATCCAGCAAGAATGGGAAATAATTCCACCTACAAAGCTTCAACAATTAGTGTCCTCAGTTCCAAAACGCTTATTGAGTGTTGTTAAAAGGAAAGGTGATGTAACACAGGAGTAAACATGTCCCTGTCCCAGCTTTTTTTGGAATGTGTTGCAGGCATCACATTCAAAATGAGTGAATGTTTGCAAAAAAAAACAAAACAACAACAATACATTTTATCAGTTTGAACATTAAATATCTTGTCTTTGTAGTGTATTCAATTGAATATAGGTCTAAAAGGATTTGCAAATCATTGTATTCTGTTTTTATCAACGTCCCAACTTCATTGGAATGGGTGTTTGTAAACACAGTCCTGTTAGTTTCAGCTCAAGTTCCAGCACATTCTTAACTGCAACACTTCTTTTTGAGGCTCAGTGATCAGTACACACTCTACTGTACTAGATGGTCTCTGCATCCCAGTCTGTATTTTCCTTCCTAGAAACTCACATTATAGCCACTGTATTGTGCGGTTTTTGTAATTTTTGGCAAACTGATCAACAAATGAGTCAAGATTCAAAGCCTTTGCCCTCCTAGACTCAAGCCTTAGTACACCCAGATTGCTCAACCTCTCATCGGTTATGATGTACCCGAGGTAAGGTTTCACAAGTTTCAGCGTAGAAAAAAACTCCTCTCACAAGAAGCAGAACTCACTGGGATCACGACTGTTTTGCAGAGTCTGGAAGTGTCACAGCTGGTCTTTGAAAACCGTCTGTTAAGCTTATTGAGCATCCAATCAATGATGGGGTAGAAAAAAACTGTACAAAACCCGTCTTTATCTGGTTCTGCCTCTCTCTGACCAACAGTAGTCATTGTTCACAGAGTTTAGAGCTTTTGTGTGTGTGTGTGTGTCGTTTTGCAGCTGGCTGTATTACATTATCACGTCGCTCAGAAATGTTCAACACTTCATCCCACAAGTTATAAAAAAAAAAAAGAAAAAATACTCCTGCCTGAATTCATTCAGGGTCTGAACTAAAGCTTCAACTAAATCAACAGCTTTTGGAAAGTCAAGTGATGAAGACGGTAGCATATCAAAGAGAAGTGTTGTTTCACAAAACACTTTACAGAGTGTAACAAGATGCACAATGAATTCAAGATATGTGTGTGACAGCAGACCTACAGCCTCAATAGATCTTCCACCATTGCATTATTTGGCTATCTCATGGAGTACTCGCTTAAGGGCAGGCAATCTTTCCATAATGTTACGTAGAGCTATAAATCGACATGCCCATAGAGTGTCACTTAATCGCTGGAGTTCTCTTGGTGTATTTTCGTACATCTCTCTTTGTACAGTTAGCCATTTGGGATGGACGTATGACTCAGATGTGAACACCTATAGATTTTTTTTAGTAAGGATAAGAACTCCCCTGCCTCGGGGACAGCTTTGACTGTATCTATTAAAACTAAATTCAGACAGTGGGCATTGCAATGGAAGTAAAAGGCATATTTCGATCGGGGTGTCCGGGTAGTATAGTAGTCTATTCCGTTACCTACCAACACGGGGATCCCGGCTGAATCCTCCTGTTACCTCCGGCCTGGTCGGGCGTCCCTACAGACACAATTGGCCGTGTCTGCGGCTGGGAAGCAGGATGTGGGTACGTGTCCTGATCGCTGCACCTCCTCTGGTCGGTTGGGGCGTCCGTTCGGGGGTGAGGGGGAATTGGGGGAATAGCGTGATCCTCCCACTCGCTACGTCTCCCTGGCTAAACTCCTCACTGTCATAGTCCATGGGCCAGACGATATTTCGGTACACTCAAGGTGGCAAAACTTACTTATAATTTTTGAAAGGATCCATGTCTGTAGATGATATTTTGGTATGATAACCATTCCTGAGTGGCAGCTGTATCACAGTTATCAGCTCATGAAGTTAACCACCCGCTAAACTAAATTGCATTTTAGACGCTGGTGCATATCCTGGTTAATCTCATGGTCAGGACATTTTTCAATGTTCTATAATATTGTCTTTGGTATCATTTTAAAGGGGACCTTCTTAGCTTTCATTCAAGCCCTGTTGTGGATATTTCTCACAAATATAGAGGTCACTTGAGCTCTTCAACCCGTCAATAACACACATCTTTCTGCAATGTTCGCCTAAACTATATACTTTCTTTTAGCCCTGTGGCATCTAGGAATATCAGGGACACAAAACACAAAAACTGGAATACTCACAGGACTGTAAAGATTCAGAAAATGTATAATATACCCATACTATTTCATTGTGTGAGGTGATTGTGAGCCTTAAATGAGAACTAGACCAAAGCCAGTTAGGTCACAAACTGGTCTCTATACATTTGTTTAAATACACAATCAAAATACATGATAAAAAGGAATACCATAGTGAGGTAATTAACTATTTTAATATTTTAAACAACATTGACATTTACATATACTTAGTCAATGATACATGTAATCCCATATCATTAGTGGGTATATGTAATGGTAATGGGTAGGGTAATGGGTATATGTGAATATGGTTACATTATTGTTATCAAGCTCTGGGTAACCAAGTCCAGAATCAACATCCTGTGCATCAATAGACTACTACCACAGTAATACCATCAGAATCATCACACTGTCATTCATCAAACTGCTCGTTTCTCTCATCATCTGACTCCCCAAGTTCAAAGTCCAGTTCTGGACAATCCTGCTGTTTTTGGTTACTGCAGGTCTGTAACCTGCACATGTCTGTGCATGGAAGTCCATTTGACAGGCACATGCAGCTTGGCATTTTGCATGAATGCACACACTTGCATGTTAGCATTTCCAAGACCACATCTGGTGCAGGTGGGGAGCGCATCCAGTAAATGGCCAGCTTGCCTTCATCGTCTGTCCATCCATACTCAGTAGGGCTTGGCACCACAGGATTAGCCTGCAGACAGCACTTCCATATTGCTGCCTGATAGTTGGCTCGTTGAACATGCATAAAGAGACAGTCTCTACATGGTGGCAGCTGGCTGGACTCAACCTCTCCCCTTTTGGTGCAGAAGAGCTGGTAACGCAGTTTGTTCACCTCAGCAGTGCTGCTATTAGCAACATACATCCGACAGGTGAACTGCTCAATTTTCTGGAACAGCTCATCACTCACATTCCATGTCTGTCCCAGTTGACTAAAAGTCTCTTGGCAGGAAGTGTGCTTTCTCACTATCTTCAGGGCATTCAGCTTCCCTCGACCAGCGAATGCACTGACAGTGTCGCAGCCTGTGAAGGCATGTAAGCCAATTAGGCTGTCACAGATGCTGTCTCCAAGTGAACTTGCCAGTTTGGTGATGTCGACAAACCCTGTGCGGTTCTGAGTCCCACACTTCTGGTAGATGGGACAGGTGATGTCCTTCTGGAAGCCAAGACAAAGCACCATGACATCAGTGTCCTCAGCTGTGATGATAACTGACTTTGAGCCCGCATTTGCTGCATGCAATGCATGCAGGAGCAGACGGGTGTCAGCTTCTTCATGTGTGGAGTGCAGTTCTGCTGCTTCCTCACACCCATCTTCTGTCAACTTGTAGCAGGTTTCCTCACAGGTCATGTACAACACCTTGCCATGCAGCATAGCTCTGTATCGTGGGAGTTTCCACTCTTCAACCAGAAACTTGATGAGACTGGTCTTGTTGGAGGAACTGCACAGAAATTTTCTCCACTGCTGGACGTGGTGTCCCCCTGCAAGATTCTTGTACTGGAGAGTGATGTCTCCACCCCGGTTCAGTCGTTCAGCATCTTTGATCGAAGTCTGGTGATAGACATCAAACACAACATCAATCCTCCCACTCTGTGCTCCCTCATGGAGGACCTGGGTCAAGGCTGACTCTGCCACCTGTGCAAAGGTTTTGTTGTTGCCATTCATTTTTTGGACCAGGCTCATCCCATCAATGATGGAAGTAGATGGGATTGGGATGTCTTCTGCAGGAGATACATTCTTTTCAAGCTCTCTGGCAAGTGCAGCCTTGTTTGTTTTTCATAAGGACCCATCAGCATTTGCCAGTGCCCATGGTAGTGGGCCCAATGGGTAGGCAAGGACATCCTTCAGATTCACCTTCCTGCTTTCAGGCACCAGGATCATGTGACTGAAAAGGTTTCTATCTGCCTTCAGAACCACATCCTGTGCTTTCTTTCCATGAGCTTGTTTTGTGCTGACATTGGAGAATGTTTTCAGACTTTGCTTGGTCATCTTGTCGTGGAATTTCACAGGTGGTGGGTCTGCATCTAACCTTGTTTGCTGGAATGCTTGGTAGGCCTCTTCTCCTTTCTCAAGAGCTCTCAAGAGATCTATGGTCACATCAGGTGGAGCCATGTTGCCAGTGGAGAGGCTAACCAAATCAATCTCATCAGGGGACATAGGATTGAGCCAGTTATTCTCCATAAGGTCCATGAGAGACTGGACATCTGCTTCATCTCTCTTGATTCTTGGACTCTGTAGATCTGGATGAGACCATTTGCACCTGCCTTGACCTGTCAGGTCTCTCAGCTGTCTGAGGTACATGCTTCTATACTCAGCTGTTAGATAATATTTGGTCACAGCTCCTGGCTTCAAGCTGAATCCCTTTGTCCCTCCAGCTGTTTGGGTGTCTTTGTTCACCGTTTCTTCTATAGCTTGGTCAACAGGGATTCGGCCAAAGGGATTGGTGGAGCCCAGTTGGACTGAGAAGCCTCCTTCCATGAATTCTGTGTACACATCTGGGTGTGTGATGGGCAGCTCAGACATCTGGGCGTAGTAGTAGGGGAGGTAGCGTGCATAATTCATCCTGTCATAAGCAAAGCACCATGGGATCATTGCTCGAATGCTAGCCAAGTGTAGCATCCAGTCTCCCTCTCTGAATGCTCGGATGAGCCCCAACAAGATTTCAACCATGTCCAAATAGGACATCCAGAAGTTCGAGAGGCTGCCGTTTCCACCTCTAAGGAACTCACGGTAGACGTCAAATAGATCCATGATGCGTGTACAAGAGCTGTTCTCGAGGACCTCCTTCAAAGCATGTTGTGAGACTTCTTTCCCAAGGCTGTCAATGGTCTTCAGTGTCTCATTCAGGTGAACCATGTCATTCCTGTGAGTTTCTTCCAACCAGGACAGGAAACCATTCAAGGTCAGTCGCATGAGAGCCTCATACAGGAGCTTGTGTAGTCGCACTGCCCTGTTGTACTTGCGGCCATCCATAACACCAGCAATTGAGCCTTCTGCAATCATGCCAGACTCAATGCAGAGGTCTTTGAGTCCAGCATCTTGGAAACGCTTTCCTATTATTGCCAGCAGTGTGCAGATGGTGTGGAATACCCCAAGCCTAACGATGATATCATGGAACTTGTCATGGTGTTTCCATGTGATCTCGACAGCCTTCGCATACAGGGCTTGGTCAAAGACACAGACAATCTTCCTCAGTTCTAAGCACTGCATGATGCTCAGTGACTGGTTAAGCACCTCGTTGACAGTAGACATTTGTGTCGCTGGAGCATTGATGGTAGGCAGATAGCCTACATTGTCGGGGATGACCGTCATCTCTCCTCGAGTCAGGATGTTGAAGCCTGTCCAGCTGCTGACTGACTGTTCTTGTTGTGATTTGCTTGCTAGGACCCAAAGAAGGTTTTTCTCTCTGGCAAGCTTAGTATTGGCTGCAGTATCAGCATCTCACTTTTTGCTTTGTGGTGGCCCTACCCGTTGTCCAGCATTGTAAGTTGGTAACATTGGTGGGGGTCCATCAATGCTTCTCTTTTTTGTTTTGGGAACAGTGGGCATGGGTTGGACAAGAAGTGGGTTGACTGGCTTTGCTTGCACAGCAATCCCATTGACTCTGTGAGATGTTCCCTCACCACTGACAGTTTATTCAAGATGATCGATATTGTCCCAGGCTAAAGTTGTGAATATGCCAGGATGGATGTTAGCTGGAAGGGCAATGCCACTCCCTGATGATAAGAGTTTCTGGAGACACAGGGCAGTGTTGATCTCTTCCATCTGTGAATAGGACACACTGTGACCAAGTCGGTTGAGGATGTTTATCAACTCTACATTTCCTGTCAACGATTTGACACTGAATGGCAGAACAATGTGCTTGGAAGGCTTGGTATTTCCACAGGTCACTGCATATACTATGTCATGGCCAAATGACTGCAGAAGGCACTGCACTCTCTGGGATGCATGATCAGGATCATTTGAGCCTGTGAGTAGAGAGTACAGGAAGATAATGAGCGACTCTGGAATGGTAGGACATTCTGCTTCTGGTTTGACTTCAGGCGGCCAGGTTTGAGGAACATCTTGACTTTTAATGTCTGCTCTCAATTTGATGGCTGCTTTGGCTATAACATCTTGTGCACTGACACTTTTCAGGGTCTGCAGCTCCCTTTTGAGAGACTGATTTTCTTTGGCAAGTTCCCTCATGGACAAGTTATCGGGATAGAGGAGGAATTTTCCTTTCTCATCAGGGAATATCTGCAAGGCTCCAGCAAACTCACTCTCCAGGTTTCGCCTTATGTGCTTCTTGGTTGATTCCTTGACTTGGGCAATGCCTTGGGAGTTCATTGAAGCTACCAGTCTAGAAGAGAGATCAGTCATTGTCATCACTTGAGGATTGCCAAAAAGCTCCATCCTGATGAAGAGGAACAGCTCATTGTATGCCTTATTCGCAGCAGCTTCATACTGGGCTGCATCATCATCATCTTCATTGCTGGCAACCTCTCCTTTGGAAACCTCTTCTTTGGTGTAAAGTCTATAGCATGACCTGTGGTAGTGCCCTTCAGCTGCTACAAGGTCTCTACTCACAATGGCAAGGATTCTGCTGTCCCTTTTCTTTGTGGCTGCACTCCTGATCTTTGCATCAGCTCGCAGTTCTCGACACTGCACCAGTACTTCTCTCGTATTCTGTCTCTTGGAATATTTGCTGTTTTTCTGACAAAATATGCACTCTGCATCATAAGTCCTAGACGTACTTGGAGCATGTCGAGCTACTCTCTTAGATTGTTTCTCTTCAGCAGAGACACAACTTTTCTTTTCTTTTGCAAGGAGGCTATCAATAATTTGCTTCATAGTGAAGATACTGCGACACTTTCTGTGGTAGTAGATTGCTGGAATCTGTCCCTCAGGAATGTCTTTTGCCAGTTTCAAAACTGGTGCATGATTTCGTATCTGAGCTGCCCTGAGCAGAGTTCTCCATGAGTCGACACTTTGTAGTGAAACCAGCTTACCTGTATCATCAGAACAGTGGATAATGCACTCCACCCGTGGGCGCTTTGGTATTGGGTAAAAACTTGCTTGTTCACCAGTGGCCATATTCAGTCAGTTTTCACCTGCCACACACAAACAAATACATGTAACTTAGGTGTATGAACACTACTAAAACAAAGTTTACTTTGCTTCACCAGCGTCATATTACCATTCTTTATCTTACATAGCCACAAATAGATACATTACGTAGTTGCTATGCAACAGCTGTATTTTGTCCACATGAGGCCGCTAAAATCAACACAAGATGAAAGTTCCTCGTAGCCACTTTAACTAATCATATTAACATATACATTAAAAGAACATGCTAACATTATGGGAAATTAGCTTACAATCTTCTCCAGAGTGAGACAAGAAGATAGATACCAGTTTCCTCTATATGTGTTTAGTAGAAAGCTATCTGACTGCACGTTAACCTAGCTTAGCACAATGAATGGAAGTACACAGTACTGGTTATCCTTGGTTGTTGGCCAACTAAGAACTGTCCCAGAGTTTAAGCTAGGCTAATCAGTACCAGGGGTGTTGAAATGCTATATTTGTAAAAATCTGGGCAAATACACAATCGTGAGAGGCACAGAAACAGGTTTCCTGAAAGAAAAATGAAATAGCTGCTCATTTGGAAAGGTTATCATGTATTATTTTACTTCTGTTAGTGTACCAAATAAAATGGCACCAGTGAAGTTGTGTCACCTTGGGTGATATCGATATCTGGTCTGACCCATGGACTAACTGGCTTTGGTCTAGTTAGTTTCTTAGTAATAATGCCCTTCTAATTTAAGGTTCACAATCACCTCACACAATGAAATAGTATGGGTATATTATACATTTCCTGAATCTTTACAGTCCTGTGAGTATTCCAGTTTTTGTGTTTTGTGTCCCTGATATTCCTAGATGCCACAGGGCTAAAAGAAAGTATATAGTTTAGGCGAACATTGCAGAAAGATGTGTGTTATTGACGGGTTGAAGAGCTCAAGTGACCTCTATATTTGTGAGAAATATCCACAACAGGGCTTGAATGAAAGCTAAGAAGGTCCCCTTTAAAATGATACCAAAGACAATATTATAGAACATTGAAAAATGTCCTGACCATGAGATTAACCAGGATATGCACCAGCGTCTAAAATGCAATTTAGTTTAGCGGGTGGTTAACTTCATGAGCTGATAACTTTGATACAGCTGCCACTCAGGAATGGTTATCATACCAAAATATCATCTACAGACATGGATCCTTTCAAAAATTATAAGGAAGTTTTGCCACCTTGAGTGTACCGAAATAGGAAATTTTGGGCTCTGGCCCATGGACTATCAGGTGAAAAGAAGCAGCTGGCGACTCACATGTATCGGAGGAGATATGCAATAGTCTGCAGCCCTCCCCGGATCGGTAGAGGGGGTGGACCAAGCTTGGAAGAGTGGGGTAATTGACCGGATACAATTGGGGAGAAAATGCTTGTTCTTTGATTCTAGCCTGGACCCCAGAATGCTTACTACTCATGACGGCAGCACCGTCATATGCTTGGCCTAAAAGTTTGTTTTTGTATTCTAGACCGTGACTTCCCAATATGTGGATTTAAAAAAACAATTTTTTTCAGTAAGCCCCGCTGCATCTAACCTCTCAGCAGATTCAAAATAGAGAAAACGCTCCTGGATAGTTCCATTGAAATAGTACCTGAGTACTAGAGACATTTTTTTTTGTTTTTTTGTTTTTGTTTTTGTTTTTACACATTTTGTTTCATCTGCCATGATCCTGAAGACTTAACTGTATTTCACTTCTTCTGTAATGTTGGTTTGAACCATGCTGCCAAACAATCCAGAACCTAATTCTGAATGATTTTGCTTGTGTACTTTATATTATGAATGGAAGTCAGTCTTTTTTTAACTGCTTTGTCGTGGTTAGTAATTGTCTCTAGTGTTGCCATGAAGTTCCCTCCATTATCTCAGACTGCAAACTCATTATGTCCTCTTTGCACAATGTTTGGTGTGGCAGTATGTAGTAGACCTTCCCCTATTGTTTGTATATATTCCTGATTTTCTGTTTGTAGAAATGTTAAAACATTTTGTTTGTATTGTCTATTTCCTTGTTTAGGACATTTGCCAGTGTTGCATTAGTTGTTAAAGCTCTCTGATAGTCCCTCCATGCAATAATTGCTTGTGTATGCCAGTCAAACTTGGCATAGATTGCAAACCCCGCCTCTCTGTAGGTTGCTTTCTTCTAGTTTTTGAATCCGGATGGTGAGTCAAATAATGTGTCTGTGGTACTAGAATGTCTGCAGGCATAACAATACGCAGAGCCCGATAGTTTAGAATACTGAAGCCGGTGAATGTTGTACCAGGCCACCTTGAAGCTCCTCCTCCTGTCCCCCATCAAGGTTATTGGAAACAATTTCAAGTTCAGCTCTATTGGTGGGTCTTCTTTACATTTGCTGATATACATATATATATATAGGTGTAAGAGAAAAAACCTTTTATTATATAGCAGTACAAGCTTGTTTCGTTTGTCTCACACTCACCAGCTGCTAATGTGATGCAATCACATTAGCTATGCGCTATGTAGCACGTGTTGTTACATGGTTTGTTAAGTTTTCATTAGCATTATTGAACTTCTCATAGTTTTCAGTTTGCATTTGCTATATTTTTTAATGTTAAATTGCTACTTTCTCAAAACTGAAATTAGCTATCATTTTAATAATCTGGTTTCCTAATCACACTGGTTTTAGTATACACGCTAAATGGCTAATCACACCAGTGTGACTGTACGAGCGAAAGGTTTAATGCAAGCAAACTGTTAGCTGTAGCTGTTTATGTGGGTTGTTATTGGTTGTTGTTGACTAGTCAACAATATTTCCTGACCAGAAGTCTTACCTTGTCACAATTGCACAATAACATAGTTTTGCTCACCTTCAAATCTTCATGGTAGTCTCACAACATTTAGCTTTGATTCTTGCTTCTGGTCAGAGCTGACAGCAAGTGGCCGTCTTTCTTTCGCACTTCAGATAGCCAGTGGCGGTCTACTGCTCTAAGGGACCCGACAAAAATGTTGAGCCACATTTTTTCCGCCTTTCGCGTCAGCGCCATATCATCACAAAAATGGATAATTTTATCATTATTGTAGACTCTTCATTCGGAGAGTGGGCCACAGAGGTGTCCAAGCTCAGTGTTACACGGGCACTTGCCCTGTTTGCCCCTCCACAAAACTGCCATGCTAGTCAGGATGCATGAATTTACTAGAAAGATGTGGCATCAGTTAATTTTCTCTGGTCCCTTTCCTGTGAGTGGTAGTGATGAGATGTACAGTAGGCTCACTTCAATGAACTGCTGGCTGGGTCATTACTGTAATGAGCAGGGATTTGGTTTTGTTGATAACTGGCGGCACAGGTGCAGTGGTTGGCACGGTCGCCTCACAGCAAGACGGTCCTGGGTTCGAACCCGGGGTAGTCCAACCTTGGGGGTCGTCCCAGGTCGTCCTCTGTGTGGAGTTTGCATGTTCTCCCCGTGTCTGCGTGGGTTTCCTCCGGGTACTCTGGTTCCCTCGCACAGTCCAAAGACATGTAGGTCAGGTTAATCGGCCATAAATTGTCCCTAGGTGTGAATGTGTGTTTGTCGGCTCTGTGATGGCCTGGCAGCCTGTCCATGGTGTCTCCCCACCTGCTGCCCAATGACTGCTGGGATAGGCTCCAGCATCCCCGCGAGCCTGAAAGCAGGATAAGCGGTTTTGATAGTTGATGGCTGAATGGATTGTTGGATGGATGATAACTGTATACTATTAGACAGAATAAATTGTAATTTTGGTGTATCTGGCTTAGTTCTCTCTTGACTTAATTTCTATGTATCTGGAAGAACACTTTTGCTATAATCATATTACACCAACTTTCTCTGACATTACATGTGGCATAGCTCAGGGCTCAGTTCTTGGCACTCTACTTGTTTCTCCATATTTCACCTCTTGGCCAAATTGTACGCAGTTATGGAATAAATTCCCATTGCTACGTGGATGATACTCCACGGGATGTGCCTATAAGGGCTGAAGAGCGTACGCAAATGACTAATTTAGAGGCCTGGCTGGCTGCTGTGAATAATTTGATTGCACTAAATGTCCTGCTGTAAATTTGAGATGTTGGTCGTTGACACTGCTAGAAAAAGACACCAATATATTCAGGTAGCATTAATGTTTGATAACGCTGTGATTTCAGAAAGTGTGGCAGCCAAAATTCTTGGTGTTACATTTGATCCCAGCCTTTCCTTTTATAAGCATATTAAATAAATCACCAAGAATGCATTTTTTCACATAAATATATAATTTGGTATTCCCTGTATATGGCTGACACAGAGACTCGAATGCATGCATTTGTTTCATCCAGACTTGATTATTGTAATGTTCTTTTTTCAGGTCTGCCAAATGCTTGTACTAAAAGTCTTCAGATGGTTCAAAATGTTACAGCTAGAATCCTAACTAAATCTAGAAACTGTGACCATATTACACCAATTCATGCCTCCCTTCATTGACTTCCTATCCATGTGTTGAGATATGACACCAGTGTATTTGTATGACTATGTGTTACTGTGTACTATTATTTTGTTTACGACTTTGTTTGTCCACAAGTGGGCGGTGTTGCGCTTGCATGCGCGGATTGATTACGTCACCGAGACGCTGCTCATTTTCTTCTCCCAAAACTACCGAATAACTACGAAGGCTGCATTTTTCCCCTCCAGCAGAAGTTCGGTAGTCAGCACGATTCTTTATAACGGTTTAATAATCCACTTCATCTGCGCAGAGATAGACATAAAGTATTAGTCTAGTCTTCTAACACCATGTTAGATCAGACTTCAAGTTGCTTCTGCTGACTTACAAAATCCTAAATAGGCTTGTTCCATCTTACCTGTCTCCTCTCCATAAACCGTACATATCATCTCGAGCTCTTCACTCTCAAAATACAGGGCTCCTGTGTGTACCCAAAGTTAAAAAGAAGTCAGCTGGTGGCAGGGCCTTTTCCTATCTGTCACAACTCTTGAGGAATAACCTGCCTGCTGTCATCAGACAAGCTGATCTGTTGAGTCCTTTAAATCCAAACTTAAAACTCATGTTTTTGCCTTAACCTGCAATTAGTTGCCTTTAGGTTGTGTGCTTCACAACATGTACTGCATGGCATGTTGGTTTTTCTCTCAATTAATTTACCAACCACTGTTCTGCCAACGAGATTATAGAGCATATATTATTGACTATTGCAAACTGTTCTCTTCTCTCACGTCTTTTCTCTCTCTCTCTCTGAATGGTGTCTTCTCCTTTCTCTTCTTCTGTGTATATGAATGGTATGATGCAAGCCTCCCTAGTGTGCATGTACAGTCTGTCCTCCTCCCAGTTCTCCATGGTGATGTTGGTCACCACCTGGACACTGCTTGACATCCCCCTAATCACAATTTCTTTTTCTATATCTTATAAATCCATGTAATTTTGTTATCCTCTGTCAATGTTGTATCCTTCTCTCACGCTGATATATGACTTTTTTTTCTCGTCTCTTCTCCTGCTTATGTGAATGGTGTGATGTGGGTCTCTCTTGCTTGCATGTGTACATATGCATGTGTAATCTGTCCGCCAGTCAGGTCTACATGGTCATGCTGGTCGCGTGACTTGGGTCCTGGGCTATTCCTGTGGCATCTGGACACTGCTTCGCACCCTCCTCATCATATTCGTCATTGACTAACATCTGAATGGTGACACATCCCCTGAAGGTCAATCTGGACAAGACAGAGCTGATGTTCCTCCCGGGGAAAGGTTGCCCACACCGAGACCTGACCATCACCACTGACAACACCGTGGTGATGCCAACTCGGACTGCGAGGAATCTGGGTGTGATCCTGGAAGACCAACTGTCGTTTGCCTAAAACGTATCGGTTGCTCGCTCCTGCAGATTTGCCCTCTATAACATCAGGAGGATTCGCCCATTCCTCACCGACGAGATGGCACAGGTGCTCATCCAGGCTCTGGTCATCTCTCGGCTGGACTACAGCAATTCCCTCCTTGCCGGCGCCCCGGCGTCGACCATCAGGCCTCTGGAGGTTGTTCAGAAAGCTGCAGCTCGTCTGGTGTTCAACCGCCTTAAGTTCTCCCACACAACTTCCCTTCTCATGTCCCTACACTGGCTCCCAGTAGCTGCTCGCATCCAGTTTAAGACTCTGGTGCTAGCCTACAGGGCAGTGAAAGGAACATCTCCTTCCTATCTCCAGCCATTGTCAAGCCCTGCACCCCCGCACAGCCACTTCGCTCTTCTGCCTCGGGACGCCTGGTTGCCCTGTTGCACAGAGGCCCCTGCTGCCGATCGACCCAGTCACGGCTCTTTTCTGCCTGGCTCCACAGTGGTGGAATGAACTCCCCACTGATGTCAGGACAGCAGAGTTGCTGCCCATCTCTCGATGTGAAAACTCACCTCTTCAAGAACGACTACCCTGTTACTCGCTCTTAGCACTTATTGTATTCACTCAATAAAAAAAAAACCTCTTTCTTGCGCTTTTACTTTAGCGCTGGTTTTGCTCTTAGTTGCATGTTTAGAGATGATGCACTTATGACCTCTGATGACTAGTAGTTCTCCTGATTTCTTACGTTAAATGCACTTACTGTAAGTCACTTTGGATAAAAGCGTTTGCCAAATGACTAATGTAATATTCTTCATATATTTTACAATTCAATTTCCCTATAATTACGTTATATTCTGTAAATTGTATAAACAAAACATCCTTTACACATATGTCTTGTGATAGAGATCCCCGCTCTGTTGCTCTCCCTGATGTTTCTTCCTAAATTTCTCCCTGTTAAAGGGAGTTGTTCCTTATCCAATGCAAGTCTCTAAGGACACGATGTTGTATTACCCACTGAGGAAAATTTGTAATTTGTGAAAATGGGCTAAACAAATAAAATTGACTTGAAAGAGTTGGTTTAGAGGTTTATCTTGGAGAATGGATCCACGTTGACGAGTCTCAGCTGTGCAGAGGCAACGCAGAAGCAGTACACACAGTTGGCCTGTGTTCCGGTGCATTCACTGAGGGGTGACAGGGTCCAATGCAAGAGCCCTACTTTAACCACAGTTACCAAAAAAATTGCACCACACAAAAATAAAAGGTTCAAATAAACGACCACAAAAAATGCATCATAAACTGTTGAGCAGCAGCTAAATGGATGTTTTGAGCTTCCTTCTGGTGTTTGAATGTTTCTGTCTTGATGAAATTTTAGCAGAAGTTGAAAATAAAAGCCAAAAAGTAAAGGAAAAAAAATGAGGACGTAGAGAAAAGGAAAGTCTTAAAACCAGGGCAGACGCACACAGCCCTGGACGCGAGCAGGGAAAACAAGGAAAGCAAAAAGTTAAAAAGGTATAAATAAGTTGTAGGCGGATGTTAAACGAAAGATGACACTTTCGTGGGCTTTTGGAGGAACGCCCATTTTACTAGCTAATGTCTTTGTTTGAGCAGAGATAATGTTCATCCATTATCTCAACCACTCATCCTGCTCTCAGGGTCGTGGGGATGCTGGAGCCTATCCCAGCAGTCATTGGGCGGCCGGTGGGTAGACACTATGGACAGGTCGCCAGAACATCTCAGGGCCGACACACACACACGGACAATTAAGTACAGCCGATTCACATGACTTAGATGTCTTTGGACTGTGGGAGGAAACCGGAGCCCCCGGAGAAAACCCACGCAGACACGGAGAGAACATGCAAACTCTACACAGAGGATGACCCGGGATGACCCAACAAGGTTAGACTACCCCGGGGCTCGAATCCAGGACCTTCTTTCTGTGAGGCGACCGCGCTAACCACTGCACCACCATGCCAACGCAGAAATAAGGTATTGTCTTAAAATGAAGGCTGTCCTATTTAGGGGTAGAGAAAAAAAAGGCCCAGTGGTTAGCACTGGTTCCTCACAGCAACAAAGTCCTGGGTTCGAACCCAAGGTCGTCCCATGTCCTTTTTCTATGGAATTTACATGTGCTTCCTGTGTCTACGTGGGATTCCTCCGGGTGCTCTCACCATCAAAAATAAATGCATGTTTGGGCTGATACTGCCGCTTGTGCCCCTGACCAAGGGAATGGAAAGAACTGGAGTTGGTACCAGGTGCTGCAGCAGCCTACTGCTCCTATACAACAGAATGTGTTAAATTGCAAAAGGCAAATTTCATTTTTACTTGTACAATGACAAAATAAAGTGGCTCTCTTTCTTCTATTTGAAGTCTACGTGCTTTTAATTATCCAATATACTCACAAATTTCTGTCGTCAATGGTGACATCTTCTACAGCTATGGACAAAACACTTTGAAATTGCATAACATTAACCAGACAATTGAATACAGAATAAACGCAATAAAACCTTAATCCTCTAAGTGGAAGCAAATTACATTTCAGATCAACAAGAAATTGGTATTCAAATCATAACCAAATAATGCATTAAAGAATTAATTTTAAAGAAAATCAAAACAATAATGGTCATTCTGTTAGGGTTTGTGGAAGACCCCAAGCGCACGACACCAGGCAGAGATAGGGTTCGCCGCAAATGGCGTATTTTATTAGTTCATACAACGGTCAACACGGAAAAAATGTACGGCAACGAAAGGAGCCCGGTAATCCACTTTGCGGGTAGTCCCCAAACAAACAGAGAAAGTACACGAAGACTCACGGGTAATCCGAATTGCGGGTAGTCCTGTTACGTTTCACGAATGAAATCCAGCGGCCAGTGTAGCGAAACCCAAAAGGACAGACAGACAACAGAGCACCGGGATAACCCGAAGGGCGATTGCAGAGGAGAAAAACAAACTGCCACAGGGGATAATGAAAGGTGAGTCTGACGTGGGGGTTGTTTAGACGATGTGCGCCTGGCTACCAAAGTCCGAATCGGTAGAGCAAGGGGTTGTCCGAGGAAGTCCGGGTCCGAGATCCAGGAAGTCAAGTCAGAAAGGAGGGGTCCAGGTAGAGAGGCGCGGAGGGAGATTGCTGGAGAGGTCCGGGGAAAAACGTGAAGGGAGCCGTGGAAGTCGCGGAGCGAGAGCCGCAGGGTTCAGTGCGTCGAAGCCCGGAGAGACGTTCTGGGAGACTTCAGGGCTGCCCGATTGCCGCAGGTGTGCCTGATGAATGATGGCAAACACCTGGTGCAGCGCAGCGCTCGTCTCCTCAGAGCGCGAGCCGAGGGCTCGGATGTTTCCGGCACGTCCGAGCTGGGGGAGTGGCTTGAACGTGCCGGGGAGGCAGCTCGGGGCGGTGTAACCACAACAAGTCCCCGACGAACAGAGAAAGTACGAGAAAAACTCACGGGTAATCCACTTTGGGGATGCGGCAGGGTGATTCCGCAGGGAAAAACTCTACAGAGAAAATAGTGAATCCACGGGCTGAGGTAAACTCGGAGGGAATACACAGGGAGGGAAGATTGATCACTTCGACGAGGAGGTTACGGCACGAACTGGCAACGAGCTCTGGGAGACCAGCAAACTTAAGCCCAGCCCCTTACGATTTAAACCCAGCCCTGACGAGCTGACTGGCTGCAGGCGCGGGGTGGGCGAGCCGTAACACATTCGGCAATGTCAATAATTCAGTCGCTTGTCCTACAGAAAATGGTCACTAGATGGCACTGTACTCCGATGCCAAACTGCATCACATCTGAATTTTAATAACTCGGTCATTTTATATTTCACGGATACGGGGATTTAACGCTTCTTCATAAAAACATTTGCTGAATAACATTAACTGGATTACTAGATTGTTAAACAGTTAATTCACATTCATTCAGACATGTACGTAACTATGGCAAATTACATTTATTCCAGGAACTCTAAAAATGGTTAGGACCTCAGATAAAATTACCCCCATTTGGCAAAGACTTCAAGGAGGGGGTTTGTGTGTGTGTGTGTGTGTGTGTGTGTGTGTGTGTGTGTGTGTGTGTGTGTTTGAGAGAGTGAGAGAAAGAGAGAGTGTGAGAGAGAGAGAGAGAGAGAGAGAGAGAGAGAGAGAGAGAGAGAGAGAGAGAGAGAGAGAGAGAGAGAGAGAGAGAGAGAGAGAGAGAGAGAGAGAGAGAGAGAATGCATGAGTTGATAAATTCAAGTAATTTTCCTGTCTCCATTATATGGTGGGGTGAGAGTTTGTGTGGTGACGAGATTAAATCTTTTTGTGGTCAATGGTGATGATGACCTGGAAAGGACATTAAGTGGTCCATGTTAATCTGATAACCAGGCTTGCTTAATGCCAGTTTGGCACCTTAATGTGAGGTGAATAGGAGGGCACTTGTGTGAGTTTGCCCTTGTCCACACACAAGCAGAGTGTCAGATTAAACCACACAATGTTTCTGGAAGAATCCAAACTTTTATGCCTGGGTTCAGTACTTTGGCATACAAACGGGAAACGCTGATCACAAAGTTCGTTTATATGCAGATGACATTTTGTTACATATACGGAATAGATCAACATCCTGACCGGCGGTATTAAATCTTATCTCAACATTTTCAACAATTTCAGACAACTCAATAAACTGGTCTAAAACTACAGTCCTACCCACACCGATGAAAGCTGGAATGATGTAAGCCAGACCTTTAACCATGACAACAAGCAATATTAGATACCTGGGTATCGATATCTCCACCAATCTGCCAGATCTATTTGCTCTTAACTGTACCCCATTACCTAAATCAATTAAAGCCGATCTTACCCACTGGAACATCCTACCTATGTCAGTAATTGGCAGGATAGCAGCAGAGAAAATGGAATACTTCCAAAAAATGAGCTACATTTTCCCAAAGACCCAGCTAAGTGGTTCAATACCCTGGACTCCATGACCAATAGTTTCAACTGGACGTGGAAGAAAACAAGAATTAAACTGACAACAATTTAAAAAAAAAACCTGGCAGTGTAGCCACCCCAAACTTCAGACCCTACTATCTGGCTAATCATCTTCAATGTATTATCAAATGGCTGCAGCCCAGTGCATAATTTGTAAATCAGGAGGTCCCAGAACACAGAAAGGGAGCTGTTCTGGCAGGTCAGGGGAAGAGAAAAAGTTATGTAATGTAACAAAAAATCCACAATGCCTGGAGCACACTGGATAACACGCTAGCTGCAAAATTAAACTCTCATCACAAACAAAATATTATTTATTTATTTACATGTATTAATCAGAGCATTCACAATAATAACTTACATTCGGGGGGAGGGGGGCATAAAAACAGCCATTTATGATGTATTGACATCCTGGGGTGAATACTAATTCCATAGAAAACTATCACCTACTCTGTTCACATTCACATAGTATCTGTGATTATATTTGTGTGTTATGTCTGTCTATCTATCTATCTATCTATCTATCTATCTATCTATCTATCTATCTATCTATCTATCTATCTATCTATCTATCTATCTATCTATCCATCCATCCATCCATCCATCCATCCATCCATCCATCCATCCATCCATCCATCTATCTATCTATCTATCTATCTATCTATCTATCTATCTATCTATCTATCTATCTATCTATCTATCTATCTATCTATCTATCTATCTATCTATCTATCTATCTATCTATCTATCTATCTATCTATCTATCTATCTATCTATCTATGATACATAATCAGTGTATGCAGCAGTATTTAACATAATAATTAACTGTCTATGATGACTATTGTAAAATATGGTCATTATAATTTATGTCCAGTGATTTATGACAATTGTTGCACTGAATAATGCTGACTTACTCTGTTTTCTCCACTCTCCACCATCAGTGACAAGCTCCAGTTTTAAATATACACCAGAACAGATGATTGCAGTGGCAGACATGACTCTCCTCTCTTTTGCCTAGCTTCATGTAGGACAGCAGAGATGACAGAGAAAGTGGTTAATGACTCTCTGTAGATGGGACCTCTCCCTGTGTAGAGCTGAAAGTTATCTCCAGGGCTATATATGGACACTTGTTAGCTCCTCAGTCTAATTATGTATTGATCTCTCCTCCTCTGATAATACCCTCATTTACCCTTTTCATAGCTTTCCTGACGCTTAACGGGCCTATGCAGTGGTTGATTTTATTGAAGCTCCCCTTGTGTGTTTGGCCTTGGATGGCCTATGCCAGAGGGTATGTTTTCTGTACATCTATGGCAAAGATTAACATATCTAAGCATCCTTTGTTAAGGAATATTTTATTTTATTCACTGCTTGGCAGCAAAACATTAATCTAAAACATTTTCTTTTGACCAAACAGTCTAGTTTTCAAATGAATCTATCAGAGACGTCAACCAGACATCTAAATATCTGGTCAAAATGCAATATTTCTTGTGCAATGGATGTTGTGTAAAGACAACATCCATTGCATGTTGTCTGTCTTGGGAGAGAGATCCCTCCTCTGTTGCTCTCCCTGAGGTTTCCTCCTATTTTTTTTCCCTATGAAAGGTTTTTTTTTTTTTTTTTTTTTTTTTTAGTGGGTTGTTCCTTAGCCGATGCGAGGGTCTAAGGACAGGATGGTGTGTTGCTGTAAAGCCCCTTGAGGCAAATTTGTAATTTGCGATATTGGGCTATACAAATAAAATTGACTTGACTTGACCTAATTCTTAATAACAAAACAGCAATGTATAATCCTGGCCAATCTAAGGTAAAGATCATTTAAAATGGGTTTTTTTTCACACAAGTGAGGAGAGAATGGCAGGTTATTGATGAATTACCGTCTGTGATTTCTCCGATTACCGATGGTAATCAGATATTGTCAGTAGCCTATATGTGTGCATTCTAGGCATATGGTGTTCAAACAAATTGTGGCAGAAATTACATCCATTGTTTACTCTGTATTTGTTTCATTTTATGGACGTGGTGGTTGTTGGTAATGTTTGGATTTGGTGCTAGTTTTGGTTCTACAGAAGTGTTTAGTACAATCTATTACTATTTGGGTTATTTATTTATTTATTTTTTACTATATTACTCTTTCTATGTTTATTTCTTTACTGGTCTGTACTAACACTCTCTAAATGCCAAATTTTACAAAATTTAAAGCTGTTTGGGACTATCTTGTGATTTTGGGTTATACAAATAAATTTGACTTGACTGGACACTCTTGGATGGGTAGGTGCTCCACTCAACCTCCCAACTCAAATGCACTCCATTCCACCACTTTCAAAGTAAAAGTGCATGCCACCAGGGTGTCAGGTCAAAGTTTATTTACAGTGCATCACAACGAGTTGTCTCAACACACTTTAACAAGAAACAATACAACACTGCATTTCATCAAATTAAACCAACAGTAGAATAAGAAAATATAAAACAACAAAATAAGTTATAACCATAAATGTACAAGATTAAAACCATACAAAATATGAGCCACCAAAGAGGTTAAGGTAGGTTGTAAAACAATTGTGCTTCTCATCTGTGGCGACAGATCTTACAGCAATTCACAGGTAAAAGACCAGTAAAAGTAAAAAAAGAAAATCTATAAGAAAATAAAAATGAAAAGATAAAAGAAGGGGAATAAAACCAGGGTGGGCCACTGTAAAGATAAACATAAAATAAGAATACAATGAAATTAAGTAAAAAGAGGATTAAAACAAGGGCCGGCTGCAATAAAATGTGTAAAAGAAGGCCTGCCGATAAAGAAGGGTTTTAAAGCTTGTTTTAAACATTTTGATCGAAGGGGCAGTTGTTAGATAGTCCAGGAGGGAATTCCAGGGGCATGGAGAAAAAGAGTAGAAGGCTTGGTCTCCCATTGCCTGTAGATGTGTAGGGGGGTGTGGAGCAGTGGAAGCATGAGGGTTTTGTGAGCAGTAATGTGGTCACTGAGATGACTTGTGCTTTGGCCATTTAAGGCTTTGTAGGTCAGGAGGAGGACTTTGAAATGGATCCTGTTGTGGATTGGGAGCCAAGGGGGTGGGCGAGTATAGGGGGTTATGTGGGCTGACTTTTTTGAGCTGGTGAGGACTCTGGTAGCACTGTTCTGAATGACTTGTAGATGGTTGATAAATTTGACTGGAAAACTGGGCAGAATAGTGTGGTTCACTATGTCCATACATAAAAAGTCTTGGATTTTTTTGGGGATTTGCAAAACTATACATTTTTGAAAACGTCATAGAAAAACAAATCAGAAAATGCATGATTCTATTTTCACAGAAGCCAATATGGTGGCCATCTTGATTTAAAAAAAATGGCGACCTTCAAACACTCGTTTCTCAATATCTCGCCTCCTAGATTACCTAGGACCATGATTCCAGTTGCTAAACCTACATTTTTGGGGGTAAGAAATCCAATGATGCTAACTATAAATTGGTACAGCTGATCAATGGCACAGGTTTAGGTCACCACCTTGGATTTTTAATGTGCATAACTGACGTTTATATGCTTATCTCCTTATCCTGACATCTACTATGCGACAGAGGAACCTGAGCCAAGTGGATATCTTAACTCAAGGTGAATATATTTACAATAGTAAGGTATATTCTTTCACCTAACCATGTACACCACACATCTTCAATTTTGTGATAATGGTTAAAACCCAGAAATCTGGTTTCTTGACTACAGGAGAATAAAACCCTAAAAACAAGTTGCCTTAAATAGCTTATAGAAGCAGGAAAATCTGAGGATCAGTTTGCCAAAAGTTTGAGAAAAAACAGACAAATGCAATGACACTCACACTGCAAATGCTCAGTTAGACACCCCCCCACCACCACCACCACCATCACCGACAGGAAGACAGAAGACGCATTTGACATGTGATGCTGCATTTATGGAGAGAAACTTGTTTTGGAGGTATGAAAGTACATTTTAATGAGCTGTATTTTTGTCACACTGCCCTGACCTTTTGTATGAATTAATCAAAACTCACTTAGTTTAAATCATTGTATAGCTAACTTCTAAGTGACATGGTGGTTAGCATTGCCATAGAAGGGCATTGCCATAATCAGTTCTGGAGAAGATTAGTTCATGGGCCAGTTTTTTTTTTGGCATCATACTTTGAAAGTGATGGCTTCAGTCTGGCTATATTTTTTAAGGTGAAAAAGGGAAGTCTTACAGATGTGTTTAACATGAGCTTGGAATGAGAGTGTGGAGTCTAACTTAACGTCAAGACTGGTGACAACAGAAGAGAGGGGAATGAGTAGGCAATAAGGGAGGGACCAATGCTGCCAGGCTTGGCCAGTTGCTTGGTGGTCCGGATCAGGATTGTCTCTTTCTTGCTGCTGCTGAGCTGGAGGAAGTTATTATTCAACCAGGAGCAGATATCCTCCAAGCAGGTGATAAGGGTGGGAGCACTGACCCCTGTGGGACACTATATGTTACTGCATTGTCACTGGACCTAGAAACCCACCCACCCACCCAGTGACACATGATATCTCCAGTTGGTGAGGTAGGAGGTGAACCAACCACTTTAGGGCTGTGTCTCTGACCATGGTGTAGGTCTCGAGGCAGTGGAGTAGGATATTGTGATCCACGGTGTTAAATCCCATGTTCAGTTCAAAGAGGACCAAGAAGTTGGGTGACCTGAAGTCGGTTGTCATCAAAAAGTCATTGACAACCTTTATCAGGGCCATTTCCATGCTGTTTACAGACCGGAAACTGGATTGTGGGCTTCACAAAGCTGATTTTCCAAAAGATGTAACTGGAGTTGTGAGGCCACAACTCTCTAGAACTTGGGCAAGGAAAGGGAGATTGGAGAATGGTCTGTAATTGCACAGGAGTCCTTGGTCCAGATTTGGTTTCTTTAATACTGGTTTGGCAGCCCCTGTTTTAAAATGTATGGGCACCTCGCCACACTGGGGTCAAGGGAGCAGCTAGTGGGCTTGGATTTGGTTATGATAGCCAAAAGTGCAGATGGTGTAACCTCTTTGAAGCTGCACAACGTAGAGCTATTGAAGACAGGAGGGCAGGTATGTGGGGTTGCAGCTGCTGTGGAGGCTACAGTGTTGGCTCTGAAACAGTGAGAAGAGCTGTGTTTCAAGTCTTGCCATGAAGGTGTCCGATGAGGTAATGTTTCTTTTTTTTGTGGATAAGATATAGACATATAAAACAGACAGGTGATCAACAAAATATAATTGAATTCAGCCTATCAATGTAAGTTTAAGGATAGCAGTTATAGTGATAAAGGAGAAGATAGAAAATAAAGCAGGAGAGAGAACTAACAAGAAGGATGTAATCCAGACAGTGTTCTACAGATTGTGAGAGGCAGATGCTAGTATTGTGTATGTGCATGTGACATATTCACCGATGTGTGTGTAAAGTGTCCACCTATGAGTGCATGGCATTAATCATAATACATTTTGGTGTCTGAGAACTGTGGCTTATCATAATGCCTCAGCCCATGACCAAGAGAACAGCCGGTCCCCAAACCACCATCTCAGAAGAACACTGAGCCAACAGTGGGGGCCAGGAGCCCGTAGAGCAACAGCCTCACATGCACCTCAGGGGCACAAATCAGTCCCCAAAGGCACAAGCCAGGCCCACACCCCTGAGGTGCACCCCCACCACCAACCCAAGGCGCAGGCACAGGGTGCATCTACACGTGCAGGTCCTAAACCACTGACAGCAAGCACAGACCACTGGCTTGGAGCCGGGCCCTGCAACCAATAGACTGACACACCACTGGGACCACCCAGCCAGCAGGCAGGCAGGTGGGGCCCCATGCCAATCCAAATTAGCGGTGAGGCCCACTGTGCTGCTGGCAGGTAGAGGCCCCCTCTAGCCGCATGTACTGCTGGCAGGTAGAGGCCCCCTCTAGCCGAATGCACCGAGAACACACCAATGTAGTTGAATACATCCAGTCCAGGCCACATGATGGCATCCTGTGGACAGCCAGACATGTGGCCCCCCCTCCACCCCCGGCACCCCTAGTGCCCATCACAGAAAAGCCACACAGTAGGAGCAAGTCTGACAGCCACCCCCTACTTTATGGCCCAAACCCACGAAAACAAGCCACCACCCAGGGGCCCCGGAAAGCACCTGGCAGTTCTCACCGCAGCCCTGCTTGAATGCAGCAGGAAGGACACCACCCAGCACTGAGGACAGAGCAATCCACCTAGCTAGGGGGCCTCCTGTCCACCCCCCGGCTGACCACTTGCCCATACCAACCCACTGACAATCCACCCCTCCTGCTAGTCCCAGTGCTTATTGTGTACTCATGTTGTGAATGTAGTTAAAATTGCAGAGAGTGGGAGTATGAGTCATCCAGGCTTATCAGGCCTGAACCCCTCACACTCTCCCTGCCCAACCGACCCTGTCCTGCCAGTGAGTGTTGTTAGGAGTATGGTTTGTGTCAATGTGTATGTGTACTAAGATAATGGCATTGGAATTAAAATTTCAGGACAATGTCGAGGTGCAAGCAGGGGTAGGAGCATTGTGGGCAAGATCTCAACCACCCACCTCACCTCCACCCAATGGCCCACAGCTCACTTGTCTCACAAACCATATGCCTATTATTTGGTGTGTGTGCTGCACAACCCCCCCCCCCCATGGCATGCAGGCATATACAACAGTCCCAACACCCTGTCTCCAAGGTAGGCGGCCCCCACAGCACACGGCCCAACCCCGACCCAGCAACCCACACCTGTTACCCCCCACCCGGAGACCTAAACCCACAAACACACCCCATACATGCACCTGTAAACCAGCTAAAGGTTCCCCCTGAAACCACAGGCCATTCCTGCACTGGCCTGGCTCGGGAGTGGGAGCCAACCCCTGTGAGCCCATGCCCCTCCCCCCAACAGTACCAGCACCCAGGAAAACATCTAAAGCCACAGGACACCCATCTAACTATAGGGGCCCAGTGTGGCTGAGAAGCTCCCTACATGCCCAAGACCTACAACATCGTCCTGGATCAAAAATAAGTATTTGTCAATGGATGATGCTAAGACATTTATAAATGTAACCCATATTCCATTACATGAATCAACTTCATTTTCGGATAATGCCGCCAATCTTTCCATTGAGATAGATTCTGTTGATAGGTATAACCATTGCCATGTGGTGAGATTCTTTCCATTTTTTCCATTTGAGTAGAATTGTTTTCTTGGCAAGTGTTAAGGCCATCAAAATGGGTTGCTTGAATGTGGGTGGTGTTTCCACCAAGGAGCAATCTCCGAGAAGACAAACCGATGGGCATATGCTGTGGCCCAGGAGAGAGGATAGTGTTGTTCCAAAATGTTTGAATAGGTGGGCTGAGCCAAATGGTGTGGAAGCAATCGTCCATGGTATTGAGCATACAATGTCAGCAAGTGCCTTCGTCTAGGAATACCATTTTGAACATTTGTTGATGGGTGATATGTGCTCTATGCAAGACTTTGTACTAAATAAATTGCATTTTTGAATTGTGGGTCATAGAAAACGTGATATTAAAAATATATTTCCAGATGGTGACATCAGTGGTGACAGCAAGGTCTCCTTCCCACTCCGTGGTTGGTAAAGACACAGTCATCTGTTTTTAATAAGAATTGTAAAAGGTTTTTTTTTTCTTTTAACTAGCGACATGAGTAAGACCATTGATCATGAGAGGTGGTTGAAGGGTGTTGCTGGTTAATTAGATTTTTGCTTTTAGAGACTGCCGCAGTTGGAGACATTGCAGAAAGCAGTGGCCACTAATGTCCTGCCTTTGGGTTAATGTTGGGAATCATAAAAATGAATTGTTTTCGAAAATATGTTCCAGATGGATGATTCCTTGTTGCTTCCAAGACATGAAGATTAATGGCTTTTTTAACCTGAAAATCTGGGTTGTGTCAAATTGAAGTGAATTTATTTGGGGATAGAGTGTAACCTGGGAGTATGTTGAATTTCCACCAAGCTGTCAGGGTCACTACGATAAATAGATTTTTAAAACAATTATGTTTCTTTATTGATTCAGAGAGAAATGGGAGACCAGATATTGATAATTTCTGACATTTAATTTGTTTTATTTCCATCCAAGTATGGTTTAGTTGTTGCTCTGGCTGCAGCAGGGTTTAATTTGGGCTGGATCCTGCCGGAACAGGATCCAGGACCTCCCAGATTGGGACCGGCACCTATTTGATTGGATCCAGCGCCTCGCTTGTCACTATCAAAATCTTTAAAAAAATGTTCTGTAATACTTAATGTTTTTGTTCTGTCATTCTTTTATTTCTCATCGAAGTTACTCGCAAATTGATTGTTTGCCTATTTGGGATGCATTTTAATCTGATTCAAGAAGAGAGATGTCAGCCATTCAGTGACACCTGAATCGTGTGAGTTTTGTGCACGTCATGTAACAAGGAGGGAACTGGTGAAATGTCAAAAAGACAATAAAATTTGTTGAATTTCTTCAAACCAGTAGGTCAGTTAGACCCTACGCAGGTCCAAGTTGTTTCGGCGCATCAACAGGGTGGTGATAATAGCTGGATAGACAGAACAAATCACTTAGTTCAGTTTCTTTGCCTGCTTGCTTTTCGTGGTTGTAAATAGATCTTTCGGCCCTAATTCCACCCCCCCCCCCATTGTAGCACACCACAGACAGAAGGGAAATTACATGAAAGTGAAGGGACAGTCAAAGAGAGAGAGAGAGAGAGAGAGAGCTGTGTCAATTAAAAACAACCAAAAAAAACCCTGATGTACCCAGTAGTTTGGTGTATGGTTTATAATTTATGGAGTTCTTACCTAATCCCTTTCACTGAATTTCTAATCAATTGCCAATTTGCTATTAATCTGCGTCTTTCTATTTTTTTCCTCTCTTTTAATGTGTCTGTGGCTATGCATTGTATTGGCATGAGTATGTATCCATATGGGTACTTGTACACCTGTGTTAAATGATGTCTATGCAGTATGGTGGAGAACTCTGTGGCTCTGAAGACTGATATTGAACACTGGTACTGCTGAGACCAAGGGTGTTGATGTGAGAGCTACCTCAGCTCACCTATGGCCTCGATCTAATATAAAGCAGGATTCCCTTTCTTTGAATCAGCGTGATAGTAATTGTATGTGACAGACATGGATTCCCTATTACTCCTGAGGTAGATGAAGATGGCTACATTTTTTTTTTTTGGTAAAATATGTGTTTTATTTTCTGCATTGTAAAGAGTGATGAATTGGTAGGTGTCCTTATAGATGACAGAGAAAGTCATGGCAGAATTGATCACAGTGGCAAAATAAGACAAATTACACAGGATTCTCATTCTTGACAGAATCTGCCTTACTTCTAGCACTGCTTTTGTTATACGGATTTTTTTAACAAAGTTGTCCTTTTGTACTAGCTCCAGATATAAATGATGAGAAAGGTCTGCATGCTGATAATTTATTCCAATTGAACTCATCACAAAGTAATAAATTGATGATTTAATGGATGCTAGATTTGGCATAGGAATCTGATGAGAGTAGCGATTATAAAAGAAATGCATTAAACAAGCTTCTTGAGGGAAAAAAAAGTACGGACACAGATCAAACTGAAATTACTTGGACAAGCTTAATTTCAATGTCACAACTATTTCAACATAATATCACTATACTTCAAATTCAAGATTAATTCTGTTTTTGTACAACTGAAAAAATATTGAAATCTTTGACGAGGGATTTAAATCTGACTGATAATGAAATTATATATTCTGGTTACCTCTGTTCCTCCACACCAACTGTGCAACTGTGCTATGTACCACCATCTTGGATAATTGCCTCTTTGTAGATGCTTGTACTCGCTGACTGCAACTGATAAGGAAGTCATGTATATTCATATTAACAACATCCTGGCCACTGGCATTATCCATGTCTTCCTCTCTTGCTGGCTCCAGTTTCTTCTTTGTCGAGAAGAGAGACCAATCCCTTTCCTCCTTGCATTGACTATCAGGCCTGAATGACATCACTGCCATAACCACTATCCCCTGCCACTCATCTCTTCAGCTTTTGAACTCCTCCAGGGGACCACCTTAATCTCTAATCTTGACCTGCGCAGTGCCTGCCATCTGGTGCGTATCAGGGAGTGAGATGAATGGAAGATGCCATTCAACACCCATAGTGGCCACTACAAATATCTGGACATGTCATTTGGTCTTACCAATGCCCCTGCTGAGGGACATGATAAATAAAATTGTTTTCATCCACCTGGACAAAATCCTCATCTTCTCTCAGTATGCCCAAGAACATGTCCACCATGTTCCACGAGTGTCACAGCCTTGTTGTTGTTTTTGTCTGTGAATGTTCTCATTCATGCAGGTCATGGTTATCCAAAGGAGTTGAATTAAGTGCAACTGGACTTGATATATATCCATGAAGACGTTTCGCCTCTCATCCAAGAAGCTTCCTCAGTTCCAATGGGCTCACCGGTATCGCCCATTGTGGCCAACTTATATATGGAAGAGGTAGAACATAGGGCCCTGAACTCCTTCAGAGGAACACCTCCAAGCCAACGGTTCAGATATGTGGATGACACATGGGTCAAAATCCAAACACAAAAGGTGCAAGCGTCTACCAAATACATCAACTCAGTGAACAAGAACATTAAGTTCACATGGGAAGACTTAAAGAACAACAGTTTGCCCTTCTTGGACTGTGACGTCCACATTGGGGAAGACAGGAGCCTCCACATTGGGGTTTACAGGAAACCTACACACACATACCAATATCTACTTTTCGACTCGCACCACCCGCTGGAACACAAACTGAGCATCATCAGAACTTTGCAACACAGAGCTGACAATATGCCCAGCAGCACTCAGGCCCAACGGGAAGAACACAAACACCTAAGGGGAGCTTTAAAAACCTGCGGCTACCCCAGTTGGACCTTTGTGAAAACTGCAACACGTTCCAAAAAGACCAACCAGGTGAGTGACGAGGAGAAAAGGAACAGAAGGAATAGCACAGCCATCCCGTATGTTTCTGGGGTCTCCGAGAAACTCAGGAGAATTTTCAACAAACACCACGTCCCGGTATACTTCAAACCCAGCAACACACTCCGACAAAGATTGGTTCATCCCAAAGACTTTGTACCACACACCCAAAAAAGCAACCTGGTGTATGCTGTACATTGCATTGAGGATTGCACTGACCTATACATAGGAGAAAACAAACAACCACTACACAAACGGATGGCCTAAGACAGGAGGCCAAACTCCTCAGGACAAGATTCAGCAGTCTATCTACACCTAAAGGAGAAGACACACTCCATCGAGGACAGCAGCCTACACATTTTGGACAGAGAAGATAGATGGTTTGAAAGAGGGGTGAAGGAAGCCATCTATGCGAAACTGGAAAAACCATCCCTCAACAGAGGAGGAGGTCTGCGACACCACCTATCTCCCACTTACAATGCCGTCCTTCCATCTCTACCTAGGAGACTCAAGAAGCCTAGCCTCCAAGAACAACAGTCGGTCACTAACGGCTCCAACGACTCTCATGACCACTGAATAATGAAGTCGAAACGAACACCCTCAACGACCGTCGCTGCTAAACAAATCCAAATCAATAGCTCCGATGGCGACGGGCCCGGCTGGACATCGGAGCACAGGAGAGCCACGCATATCAATAGCTCCGATAACGACGGGCGCGGCCAAACATCGGTACACAAAAGAGCCACTCATATCTATGGCTCTGTTAGCGACGGGCGTTGGTAAACATCGGGACACAAAGAGCCATGGACATCTATAGCTCTGACAACTTCTCCAAGAGGATACATTCTGAGTCTCATCACCAGACAGTCAGACTAGCATCGTCTAGTCAGAAAGGCACGGACTGAGGAAGCCTCTAGGATGAAAGGAGGAACGTCTTCACGGATATATACCAAGTCCAGTTGCACTTGATTCAACTCCTTTGGATTGTTGTTGTTTTTTTTTTTAACAAAATGTCGATTGGACAGCCAGCTGTTTGTCAAAGACTAAAAGCGTGAACTTTGCTGCTTGGCCATCTCTTTCCTCGTATTTATCATAGCTGCAGGAAGCATCCAAATGGACAATGTTCATGAGAGGCAGTGGTGGAGTGGGCTCAGCTGACCAACCATAAAGAGCTTCAGTGCTTCCGACATCTGAAGACGCTTCATCCGTAATTATAGTTTCCTGACTGCTCTGTTCACTGCCCTAATCTCCACATATGTCCCATTTCTCTGGTCTAATAAAGCCAAAGATATTTTCTAGAAGCTCAAATTCTGCATAGCGCCAGATCCTGGTCAAGGTCAACACATCTAATGTTAGAAAAGACCAGAAGTTGAAGCCCTGTGCCTAATTTTCGCATCACCTCACTCCTGCTGAGTAAAGTTATTGGTGTTTGAGAAATTATTGTGTTTAAGCTTGTGCTTCAGGAATACAGACAATGGCTTGAGAGGAGGAAATGACCCTTCCTACCTGGGCTATATCCAATCTGCCAAGCGCTTGAACTCTTGCAAAGCCCATTCAGTCCTATTTTTCTCCTGCTTCAACTTCACCTTTTCCTACTAGTCTAGCTTCCAGAACTACAAGCCTGATGCCCTCTCTCACCAGGTCTCATCCTCTGAAGCCACTCCTGAACTTAAAACCATTCCGTCCCAAGTATCTGGTTGCCGCTGCCTCCCAGGATATAGAGTTAGAAGTCAGGGCTGCTCAGCAGCAACAGCCGGATCTAAGCAGCAGTCTTCCCAATGCTGCCTGCTCCCAGGTTCTCCAGTGGGGGCTCGCAGCTTAGCTCGTCTTCCATCTTACGTTCTCTGCATTCTCACTCTCTGCTGCCAATGATTCTGGTGGGCCAAGATGAAGGAGAATGTCCAGAATTTTGTTGCCACCTGTGCCTAGAACAAGTCTTCCTGTTATGCACTCACTGGCCTCTTGCAACACCCCTCTACCAAAGAGACTGCTCAGTTACTGGTTGATTGTATTTTCATATTACATAGACTACCACTAGATATTATATGATATATAGGTCATCAGTTCTCATCACAGTTCTCAAAGAACTTTTGCGGGCTTAGGTGCTTTGATCAGTCTTACTTCTGGCTTTCATCCCCAGTCCAATGGACAGACAGAGTGGGGCAATCAGGACTTGGAGACTATCCTGCAGTGCTTTATTTCCCACAGTCCATTGTTCTGGAGTCAGAAAATCACCTGGGTAAAATGTTCACATAATTCCCTGCACATAGCTCACTCCATCCACAAGGAAGTGCCAGTGCTGCTTTGGGCATCTGTTCCCGAACCAAGAGGAGGAAGTCAATGTTCCTTCTTCTGAGGTATTCGTGTGACAAAGCCACCGGACCTGGAATAAGCACCACTCAGCTCTGTTCTGCACCACCACCAGGCAGGGCCGGATCATGATGTTAATGGGCCCTAGGCCTCGCCTCCGTCCCCCCCCCACACCCCACCAACATGAAAAGTAAATGCAATATAACAGACAGCTGGCAAATACGGATGGAACACGCACAGAGTGCAATAACATACTTGGTTATTTATTAATTACTTATAGGGTAGTTAAATAAGTATCATTCATTATAATTAAATAATTAATACATACATATTCAGTAGGCTGCAGTTAGTACCACGTGATGCCCGGTAGGTTGCTTGTGTGAGGAAATGATAGGCTATTGTCTGTGAATGTTCTCATTCATCCAGGTCATGGTTATCCAAGTCCAGTTGCACTTGATTCAACTCCTTTCGATAATAGGCTACTGAGTGTTGCGCTCTTGATTTAATACGTTAACCAGAGGGAGACAGCAATCAATTCTAGCACTTCTGTCTGCCCGTGCAGCCATACAGAGGATTGTTTTGAGGTGAATAGCCGAATTTTCATGTTCACACAAACATGAAGTGGCATTTTTCCAGTCATTATACCCTGATGTGAGGACACTGGATTCATAGGCGGAGTTTGACATTCGAGCCAGGGGGTGCAAAAAAACCAAAAACTAATTGTAACAGCTGAGACCTGGCCTACCACCCTGGGAACACAGCACGAGCAGATATGGACAAAACAAACATGTTAAATAAACATATTGTGGCGGACAGTAGGGGCTATGCCTCTCACCCAGCAGGACTGTGAGCTGGGGGCGTGGTTTACGTTCCCGGGCTTGCTGGTGCAGGGTTGTTCCTGCTGTAGTTTGGTTTTGGAGCTGAGGAATAAACATCAAACTCGCCTTCGTCTCCTGTGTTTTTCCTCATCCTGTCACATTGGTGACCCCGACTTGACCATGTTTGGAGCAGAAGAAGAGTGTGAATCCACTTCGGCCACGCCGCCCCAACTCTCACAGCCGGCCGTTCTCGCCGCTGCTGTGAAGCTCCCAGAGTTCTGGCAGAGCGACCCGGCTTCGTGGTTCCAGCGTGCCGAGGCGCTGTTCCACCTGCGTGGAATCTCCGCGGACGACTCCAGATACGATTTTGTCGTCGCTGCGCTGGACCAGCAGTCCACACGCCGGGCCATGCAGCTGTTGCGAGCCCCTCCGCAACACGATAAATACGTCGCCCTCAAACATCTTCTGCTCCGGAGGTACAGCCTATCTGCCGCAGAGAGGGCAGATAGAATCCTTTCCCTATCCGGTTTGGGCGACGGGACGGCTGTGGATCTCATGGACAATATGCCGTCGCTGCTACGCTCGGACGAAGGTGGATTCCTTTTCCCGCACGTTTTCCTGCGCCAGCTTCCGTCTCCTGTGCGCGCAGCTTTGGCTAACTCCCCGTGTCTGGCCGCTGGTGACTGCCGAGGTTAGGCTGAGGAGGCCGACCGGGTCCTGCTGGCTACCAGACGGTTCTCTGTGCAGTGTGGCATCGGAGCCTCTGCAGCCGACGTCGTAGGACGCGGACTCGGCATTGGTGGCTGAAGTGACTGCCCAAAGACGGCGCGGGAGCGGCCTGTTTCTTCCACCAGCGGTTCGGCGGCAAAGCGAGGCGCTGCGTCCCTCCGTGCACGTTTGGGAAACTCCAGGGCCAGCGCTCAGTAGCAGCTGTGGGCGCTGGTGGACGTAGTGAGCTGCTCTTCATTAAGCACTCAATGTCAGGAAGACGGTTTCTGGTGGACTCAGGCTCGCAAAAGAGCCTACTCCCTCCTGCTAAGACAGACAGGTCGGCCGAAGGCGGCAGCCCACAGTTAAGTGCAGCTAACGTTTCGTCCATTGCGACGTTTGGCACAAGGTTGGTGACTGTTTGTTATGAGTGGGACTTTGTAGTCGCCGCCATTACTGTTCCTATTATCGGCGCGGATTTTCTGTGTGCTAATGGTCTGCTGGTTGATGTTTAATTGATGCTGTGTCTTTCGCCACTTTTCCGTGCGAGACAGGGGGAGCCGGGCCGTTAACACACGCTAACTTTTTAGCTTTAGGGGATGTTTTTCAGCGTTTGCTGGTGGATTTTCCATCGGTGACTACGCCTGCCTTTTCCACCGCGGTTACTAAACACGGGGTAGAACATTTCATTCCTACTGTGGGACCGCCAGTATTTGCGCGCGCCCGGCCCCTCGACGCAATGACATTGGCTACAGCTAAGGAGGAGTTCGCCATCATGGAGCGTCTGGGTATAGTGAGGCGCTCCAACAGCCCGTGGGCCTCGCCGCTTCACATGGTGCCCAAGGCGGATGGGTTGTGGCGGCCTTGCGGCGACTTTCGCCGCCTGAACAACGTCACCACCAATGACTGCTATCCCATCTCACACATACAGGACTTTTCCATACGCCTGGCGGGTACCACTATTTTTTTAAGGTGGACCTGGTGCGCGGCTATCATCAGGTTCCCGTGCCCAAGACCGCAGTGATCACCCCATTTGGGCTTTTTGAGTTCATGCGCATGCCTTTTGGCTTGAAGGGGGCAGCGCAAACCTTTCAGAGGCTGATTGACTCGGTGTTGCGTGACCTTGCTTTCGTGCTCGTTTATCTCGACAACATATTAGTGGCCAGTCCGTCAGCTGAAGAGCACCTGGCGCACCTGAAACAGGTTTTCTGTTGTCTGGACGAACACGACCTGATAGTCAACCCGGCCAAGTGTCAGTTTGGACTGCCGGTGATTGACTTCTTGGGTCACCGCATTTCGCCGCAAGGCGCTGTCCCGTTGCCTTCTAAGGTGCAAGCGGTGGCGGAATTTCCCCGCCCGGTCTCTGTTAAGGCATTGCAGGAATTCTTGGGCATGGTGAATTTCTATAACGGTTTCCTCCCTCGCGCTGCCCACCTCATTCAGCCACTTTACGAAGCCCTGCGGCTTAAGAAGGCTAACGACCCTGTCGACTGGACTCCCGAACGGGTCCAGGCCTTTGACGGAGCTAAGTGCGCCCTGGCTAACGCTGCCCTCCTCGCCCATCCCACACCCACGGCGTCCATAGCTTTAACAACCGATGCGTCTGACATAGCCGTGGGGGCTGTGGTTGAACAGCGTCTGGCGAATGCGTGGCAGCCACTCGCATTTTTTAGCCGCAAACTGCGAGATAGCGAGCGCAAGTACAGCGTTTTTGACCGGGAGTTGCTGGCACTGCACCTTGCACCCCGGTATTTCCGCTTCCTGCTGGAGGGTCGCCCATTCACGGCGTATGTGGATCATAAACCGCTGACTTTCGCCATGTCCAAGGTGACTGAGCCGTGGTCTGCTCGTCAGCAGCGCCACCTAGTGGCAATATCCAAGTTCACAACGGACATTCAGCATGTGGCCAGGAAGTCAAACCCTTTGCTGATTGTCTGTCGCGTGTGCTTGTGTTTCCTGTGCACCTCGGTGTTGATTTCTCCGCTATGGCTGCCGACCAGCCCAGCGACCCGGACGTCCTTGCCCTTAGGTCAACGCGTACCGGCCTCAAGCTAGAGGACGCTGTGACGCAGGAAGGCAGTCCTGCCCTCCTCTGCGATGTCTCCACCGGCCGTCCCCGCCCCGTTGTTCCAGTGGCCTGGCGCCGTCGAGTTTTCGATTCGATTCACTCCCTCTCGCACCCTGGCGTTCGGGCGTCGGTTAAGTCGGTCGGTTCCAAGTTCGTCTGGCCTGGCCTCCGCAAGGACGTCAAGGGGTGGGCAGCTGCATGTGTAGCGTGCCAGCGCGCTAAGGTCCACCAGCACACTAAGTCGCCCCTCGAACCGTTTCCGATCCCGGCCAGACGTTTCGACCACGTGCATGTGGACCTGGTGGGCCCTCTACCTTCTTCACAGGGTTTTACGCACCTGCTCACAATGGTAGATCGGACCACCAGGTGGCCAGAGGCTGTCCCTCTGTCCTCCACAACATCCTCGGATGTTGCACGCGCTT
This sequence comes from Lampris incognitus, assembly GCF_029633865.1. NCBI lineage: Eukaryota > Metazoa > Chordata > Actinopteri > Lampriformes > Lampridae > Lampris > Lampris incognitus. Next base: position 40,781,722 of record NC_079219.1, read on the forward strand.
TTCTTTCCTCCTGGGTCGCCCGTTTCGGCACTCCGTCAAATATCACCTCAGACAGGGGCCCCCAGTTCGTGTCAGAGCTCTGGTCGGCACTTGCGCAATCCTTGGGTGTGCAGGTACACCGCACTACCGCGTATCACCCTCAGGCTAACGGGTTGTGTGAACGTTTTCACCGGTCGCTCAAGGCAGCGCTGCGCGCTGCGCTCTCGGATGGTAACTGGGTGGATCGTTTACCTTGGGTTATGCTCGGGTTGCGTTCGGCTCCTAAGGAGGACCTCGACGCTTCGCCCACTGAGCCGTTCGACCCCGTCCAGCCGTTTATCCTTTTTTGTCCGACAGCACTCGGATTCCAGGCCCCGTTCACCACTGTTTTCCGCGGTCGTTCGTGCCTGCGGAGCTCATGTCGGCTCGTTTTGTTTTTGTACGGCATGATGCTCACCGCTCGCCCCTCCAACCCCCATACGATGGCCCATTTCGGGTTCTTGAGACGGGTCCTAAGGGTTTTGTGCTGGATATGGGTGGGCGTAGGGAGCGTGTCACGCTTGATAGGCTTAAACCGGCGCACAAGGTGGCAGGCGAAGTTGTGTTTCCGGTCCAGGTTCCCCGTCGGGGTCGTCCTCCTTCCAGGACCCCGGCAGTGTCTTCACGGGTTCAGCGTTCTGCTTCTCAGCCGGCTTTGGACTGTGTTTCACCTACTGTTTCGGCTGAGGGACAGCGCACGTTATGCTCGCGCACCAGAACCTGACCCGTGTGGCGAAACCCAAGACAGACAGACACGAGATGACTTCAAAAGCTACAAAGGGAGGTTTTATTGTGGGAGGGAAATGTATGGTGAAAAAAAGGCGTTCTGTTAGTGGGATGTGTGAATAAACTATGTGTGGTGCCCCGTGGTTTGCGTGTATAACTATGTGTGCGTGTTTTTAGCCAATGTGTGGTGCGATATGTAAATGACCAGGAGGTGTTGGAAAAAATGTGCGTGCACCTGGCGAGAAAGTCCAGTCCGTGATCCAAGAGGGGTTGTCCGAGAAAGTCCAGGTCCGAGATCCGGGAAGTCGAGTCCGAAAGGAGGGGTCCAGATAGAGGGACAAGGGGGGAGATCGCAGAAGAGGTCCGGGGAGAAACGTGAAGGTCGCTGGGGACGAGGGAGACGCGGGGAGCCGTGGAAATCGCGGAGAGAGAGTCGCAGGGTTCAGTACGTCGAAGCACGGAGTGGTGTTCTGGGAGGCTTCTTGTAGAAGGCTGCCTGATTGCCACAGGTGTGGCTGATGGATGATGGCAAACACCTGGTGCAGTGCAGCGCTCGTCTCCTCAGAGCGCGAGCCGAGCGCTCGGATGTTTCCGGCACGTCCGAGCTGGGGGAGTGGCTTGAACGTGCCGGGGAGGCAGCTCGGGGCGGTGTAACCACAACAGCGCAGCCGTTATGGCAGGCTGCTTAATCCCCCAGTGAGACACTCATTTTCTTTCCAGGAGTCCCTTCTGGGCGTTCGGGGGGGGGGGGGGGGGGCTGTGTGGCGGACACTATGCCTCTCACCCAGCAGGACTGTGAGCTGGGGGCGTGGTTTACGTTCCCGGGCTCGTTGGTGCAGGGTTGTTCCTGCTGTAGTTTGGTTTTGGAGCTGAGGAATAAACATCAAACTCGCCTTCGTCTCTTGTGTTTTTCCTCATCCTGCCACAATATATGTTTATTTTTAAAGCAGATTTGAAATTACATCGTAACAATTTAACAATTCGCCTTTCTGAAATCCAATCACGGCACGGCTGTCTTGGAACGCAATAGACACAAGGTGGCGGAATGCCCCCACACTTAAAAATTAAACTAAATGCAACAGCTCCAACGTAAATAAAGTCCGAAATCAGAGGGGCATCTCCAGGAATTAAGGAAGTGTTCGACTTAAGTGGAAAACGATCGTTTTGTACTTCCAAATCATTTTGAGGGGAATTCGCGTCTTAAGCTATGACGTAGGCACGTCCCTGTTGCGTAGGCGCGCGCGCGCGAATTTGCTTCCGGCTCCATCGACTTGTTGACAATATGCCTCACTGCTGTGTCCCCCTTTGTTTAAATCGATCAGAGAGTAAAACCGAGACCAAACTGTCTTTCTATCGCTTTCCTCCGAAAGACAAAGATAAGAAGAGGTGGCTGCAGTTAATACGGTAAGTTGCTATTGAAGAAATGCATTGAAAATCGAAGTTTGGCGCCGACTTTTGTGCTAAGTGCAGACTAGCTACCCTGCACTGCAGACTAGGTACTACTGGTAGCTACCCTCTTGTTACCGAAATCCACGTTACATACTAGACAGGTATTTAGATTTTTAGCTAATTCAACAAGCGAGGATCAATATATGTGCTTTTCCATATGTTTTTCTGCTCAATAAGGCTTTAATCAGAGTGTAGTGGAGCGTAAACAAGCATCGGTTAGCCACTTATGTTGTTACTACTACAACCCTGTCTGTGAAGACATACAGTTACTGTAAGCAAGCATTATGTCAGCTACACACTCGGAAAACTGCATTATTCTATGCATTGTTAGCCCATGATTATCTAAAACGAGATGATGCATCTCAAGGGGATTATCATTAAAGAGACTTGGAGTAAATGCATGAATAAGCAGGGGTACATAACGTTAGATAGTCCAGGTGAATGTGCTGTTTCTGCCTGTTTTGTTACAGTAGTTTCACTTCTGACTTTTCCCATATAAATCAAACAATGAAACTTCATATCTACAAAAAATAATGTTTCTGTAGGAGACTGACATCTAATTCTAAAGCCTTACTATGTAACCTTTCCTTTATGAAAAGGCTATGAAAAGGCTATAATATTTGCCCCCCCCAAAAAAAAGTCTGTATTTATAGTATGTGAATACAATATAACTTGCCCAATCTGTATGGTAGACTGTTTGTATAATAGCATTATACAATCTTTACAGTAGAGTATGTTAACACAATAGAAATTGTGTTTTAAATAATTGATGGTTAAAGTGGCATTCTTTAACTTTTTTTATAAAAAATAAAGTTGATTTTGGTCACAATTTACCACTATCTTTCACTGAAGGAGGTAACAGAGGACTGATTTAGCCTATTTCCCATTCACAAATCCTTCACCATCTGTTACAATGCCCATGTTTGTGACTGTGTCTAACCAGACACAGACACAAAAATGGGCATTGTAGCAGATGCTGAAGATTTCATGAATGGGAAATAGGCTGAATTAGTACAGTGTTACCTCCTTCAGTGAAAGATAGTGGTTAATCTTGACCAAAATCAACTTTATTTTTTATCGAAAAAAGTTAAAGAATGCTACTTTAATTGTTCAAATCCAGGGCAGACGATAAGTTACAATGCAGCTTCAAGTTTTCATTGCCAATCATTTCTAAATCTCTCATTCTTTTTTTTTTTTTACAGGCGTGATGGCTTTACACCAAGCCCCTGCTCAAGGGTGTGCAGTTGGCATTTTCCAAATGGCAAAGCTGCTGGCCCATCACGTTTTGCTTGGAACGAGGGGAAGACTTTCCCAGGCCACCTCAGCCTTCCACACAAGAAGAGAAAAACAGTGCCACTCCCTCCCAGTGGTGAAGAAGGGACAAATGAACTTGAATTACAAAATTCTGACATTGCAACCGCAGAGCCCCCTAGTACTTCAGACAACCCAACCGCAGAGACCCCTAGTACTTCAGACAACCCAACCGCAGACACCCCTAGTACTTCAGACAACCCAACCGCAGACACCCCTAGTACTTCAGACAACCCAACCGCAGACACCCCTAATACTTCAGACAACCCAACCGCAGACACCCCTGGTACTTCAGACAACCCAACCGCAGACACCCCTAGTACTTCAGACAACCCAACCGCAGACACCCCTCGTACTTCAGACAACCCTTTTAACAGTGTTGCGCTGCTAGAGATAGAGGTTGACATGTTGAGAAGAGAGAATGAAAAATTGAAAAGAGAATTGGAGAAACAAAAACAGACCTTTTCCTTCAGCCAAATATCTTCCAATCGTGTCAAAGTAAAATATTTCACTGGCTTACCAGATGTTGCTACCGTCCTGGTTTTGGAAGCATCTTATCTAAGTTTGAGCTACAATATCATTCGAATTGGACAGTCCAGTCTATGCCACTAGTCGATCAGTTGCTACTGACTTTGATGAAGCTCAAACTTAATTCTGGTCATGAAGACCTTGCAACCAGGTTTAATTGCAGTACAGCCACAGTTACCAACATTTTTATCACCATTGTCAGTGCCCTGTATGACATTTTATATGTTGGTATGCTTGAGAACAACATCCCCTCCATAGAGAAGAACCAGGCATCGTTGCCAGAGTGTTTCCGTCCATTTCCTAACTGTAGGATTGTGCTCGATTGCACAGAGTTAGCAGTCTCCAGGACAGAGAGGCTTGACAAACAGAATCATTTATGGAGCCAGTACAAAAAACGGACCACACAACACACAAAGCCTTAATAGGTGTGGCTCCTAATGGAGTGATAACATTTGTCAGTGACTATTATGGTGGAAGTGCCTCAGACAAGGCTATTACATTAGATTCTGGAGTTCTCAATCATCTATGCCCAGGAGACATGGTGATGGCAGATAAAGGCTTCACAATCCGGGACATCTTGCCAGAAGGGGTTTCACTCAACATCCCGTCTTTCCTTGTTAATGGACAGTTCACACAAGAAGAAGTTAAGAAAAACAAACTCATATCCAGTGCTAGGATCCATGTGGAGCGCTCCATTCAGAGGTTGAAATTGTTCAACATTTTGGACAATATCCCATATCAGTTCACTAAAAACATAAACAAAATACTGAAAGTGTGCGCGTGTCTTACCAACCTACAAACACCAATTCTTCGGGAAATAGCATGAAATGACTTGAATAAATGTAAGCAGAATCAGATTCATGTATTTATACTTTTAATAAAGAAATACTGAATTAAGAACACTGCTTGATTTTTTAAATCAAAACACATTTGTAACAAAATGCATAGTGCAAAAACTAATGTCACTGTAAAAAGTATAAAATGCAAAACATCAACATTGGTAACAAAATGCATAGTGCAAAAACTACTGTCAACGTAAAGAAGAGGATCACCATATGATGAATACAACATTTAAATATGCAAATTTGCATATTTAAATGATAATGATGTACCGTGCATGTTCACATCATGTATACTTTACATTACTTAACCACTTATCCAACCCATATGGTTGGACAGAGTCCTTCAGGGCTCTAACTAAGTGTCTTGTGTTTTATGTTATTATGTTATGCTCTCCTCGAACCATCACCTTAACGTAGTGGAGAGGTTTGAGTGACCCCATGAATCCCGAGAGCTATGTTGTCTGTAGCCTTGCGCTACTGTAGGGTCACACATGGCAAACTGGTCTAGGAGGGAACAGACTAAGAATGGTTCAAGAGCTGTGAAGAGTTGTGCCCCACAGTCCTTAAATACGCACAAAGGTTTAAATTTGATTAATTTGATTAATTAAATTTAATTAAAACCCTTGGCAAACTCGTCTGAGGATGACTAAATGAATGCTGGGGTTCATGTGGTTAAGACCGTTCTTCTAATATTACATGTTTCCAAACATTTTGGACAAAATAGAACATTTTACATCAAGGTGCCCAGAGATTTCCTGGTGCCCAGCTGACCTGTATCCAACGTGGCCTATAACGTTAATAAGAAACAGATCGTAGCACACATGGTAGCCCTAAAATGGCTGTGATCTTACATGTAAGTCTATATTTCATTAATTCCTAATATGTATTTTAAATTCATTAAACCTTTACAGCGTTACAGTATGTACGATCATAGCCATTCTGGAGCTAGACACATGAAAAGCTAGCCTTGGATCCAAGAACGTTAGAGTTATTTTAACAAGTCAAACGTCGGAAAACAATTATCTACCGACAAAATAAAGCACTGGCAGTCTTTATCCAAGGCTTATGAATCGCCAGTAAACGTGGGATATAACATCAGAAGCCAGAATACCCAACATTACCAAGCTAACGCTAGCTAACCCTGTTAGCTCACTCACCTCAACCTGATAAACTTTCTGTTTCATGGAAGCCTGTACCTTGCCTTTTATAATGCCCGCTGAAACATTTACGTTCACAACTCTATCTGAATTGAAAGCATTGAGACCCTTTTTCACCCTGAGAGGTTCGTCTTTAAAAAAAGACGTTAATGTAAATATATTTACGGGTTCAGACATATTGTTTTGAGTGGAAAATAATGCAGTGAGATTCCCCAAGGCACCGGAAGTATAACCCCGCCCACACGTGACGTCGCGTCGTGACGTCGTGCTTAAGAGCCGAATTGGGGCAGAGTAGGTTGCTTAGGACAGCCGTGTTTTTCTCCAAGATCATCTGTGTTACCTAGTTCGGCTCGTGCATCTGCGGGGTGACCGTCAGGACTGCTAGCAGTTGCTGCTAATCCAGAGCTGCTCCAAGTTTCTGCCAAGTTCACAACAGTATCGTTTTGCCTATCGTCATCATCGGTTATTGATGTTTGTGTTGTATCCTTGTTAGATCCCGATGGCTGACCATTTGTGTCGTCTGGAGCTCGACGTTTTAAAAATCTCCTTATGTCCATATTTTCGTGCCGACTAGATAACTACAACGTTATTACCCATGTATGCTAGCTGAGAATCGCTGGTTCGCTTTACGTTAGCGTACGTGTCACTCGTCACATGATCCAGAGCCCTGACCATTTTTTTTGTTTTACTACAGCAGTATATGAACTCAGATGTATTACCTAGTACCATTTAGTTGTTTTGTGTTATTTAGAATATTGATAAAACATCTGGTCATGCCAAACGTAATTTTTCCACTTTTTTGAAACAATGCAATTACCCGTTTCATCCACCAGGGGGGGACAGCGCTCCCTCTGCCCCCCCGCAAACTCCGCGCACGACTGGATTTATTGCTGAATAGTTTCCAAATGTAACAGAACACGTCACCAGTAGATTGAGAGTAAACAAGCCACTCTCTAGCTAGAACTCACTATTTTGTGTCCCTCTGAAAAAGTGTTAATTTTTTAGTTGCCTTTTCTTGTCGTCATGAATACGCTCTGATGCACGAAAATCTCCAATGTTCTGCTCTGGCTTTTTCCGGCTGAAATATTCTTATATTTCTTTGTTAATTTCTGTCCATTGAGCAGGGTCATTGCCGTAGCCCTTCAACTGCAAAATGACGCCTTCTTGGTCGCAGGTGATAGAATGTTCCTCACCCAGGGTAAGGGTTGACTCCGGCACCTTTATTGCTACCAGGGGGCGGTCTTCCGTGGTGCTTGAGTCAGGCAACGGTGGAGGTGGACAGGCTTGCGTTGAGGCGGGAGCACTTTCATGCCTTGGAGGTGTTGAGACAAATGCTGGAGTCAAATATTTTTCAAATGCCCCTCTTTGGCGTTCAGCCTCTGCTTCTTTCTTTCTTTCTTTCTTTCTTTCTTTCTTTCTTTCTTTCTTTCTTTCTTTCTTTCTTTCTTTCTTTCTTTCTTTCTTTTCTTTTTCTTTTTTTTACGCTTTGCTGCACCTGACTGCATTCTGTAGCTCTTTTCCAAAAAGTGCGGATCTGTGTGGATGCTGTTCCCTCTGCTGTAACTTCCATTAACAGATCAAGTTGAACGCGAATCCGGTATGGCATTCTGGGAGATGGAGTTCTTAGAGTTACATTGGACGATACCACAGTTTCATTTGTGTTATTTACTTTTGTAGCATAAAAATTATTCCTGATTGATAGACATATATTTATTTGGCGTGTAAGTGTCATAGGAACTGTTGATATGTTAAAAAATGCTACTAATAAAATAACAATATTAATTTTAAAATATATTATATTCCCCCCCTTCCCCCATAATTTTGGGCCTCCTCGGAAATTTGGACCCTAGGCCTGGGCCTTGTTGGCCTTTGCGGAGATCCGGCCCTGCCACCAGGTACAAGCACTGGGCTCATTGTCAGCAAACTCCTGCTCCTCACTACCTTTTGGGACAGCGAGTCTAGTTGTGTACCAAAGTTCTGCCTCTGAGGATGGCGTCTCGCAAACTGGCCCCCCTGGTTCATCAGTCCTTGTTCCATCTTCAAAGTCATCGGCCCATCTGTTATCCATCTCAAGCTTTTCCATACTATTTGCTGGGTCCACCCCACCTCCCATGTCTCCCAGATCAAACCCGTTATTTGCCATTGATCTGCCTTCTGGTTTGAATCAGTCTGCATTGTGTTCAGTTCAATCTGTTTGTTGTGACCAATGCCAATGAGAGATGCTGGGTACATTGGGAGAAGGATGCTGAATATGGAGCTGCCAGGGAAGAGGACAAGAGGAAGGCCAAAGAGGAGGTTTATGGATGTCGTGAGAGAGGACATGCATGCGGCTGGTGTGGCAAAGGAAGATGCAGAGAACAGGAAGAGATGGAAACGGATGGTCCGCTGTGGCGACCCCTAACGGGAGCAGCCGGAAGTAGTAGTAGTAGTAGTAGTAGTAGTAGTAGTAGTAGTAGTAGTAGTAGTAGATTGTTGAGTATGCGTACAAGGAAAATACTTCAGTAGTACTTCAGTAGTTAAAACTGACTTACTGAGGGTCCGCGGTGGTGTCGCGGTCTAAGCATCGGCTTTGTGGCGATACAGTTGCCCACCGGGGTTCGCGCCCCGGTTTCGTCAAATCCGACTATGGCCGGACTCGATGAAGCAGCGATAATTGGCAACGCTGTTTGAAAAAAGAGAGAGAGAGAGAGAGAGAGAAAGAAAGAGAGAGAGAGAGAGAGAAAGAAAGAAAACTAAGTTATTAAAAAAAATAGGAAAGAGTGATGTATGTCCACAAGCAGATCATTGCAAGCTAGTCTTTATAAGGGTAGGGTAGCAGTCTATTCTGTTGCCTGCCAATACAGGGATCGCCAGTTCGAATCCCCGTGTTACCTTATCTTGTCCCCGTGTTACCTTATCTTGGTCGGGCGTCCCTACAGACACAATTGGCCGTGTCTGCGGCTGAGAAGCCAGATGTGGTTATGTGTCCTGGTCATTGCACAAGCACCTCCTCTGGGGCACCTGTTCTGGAGGGGGAACTCGGGGGGATCCTCCCACGCGCTACGTCCCCCAGGGGAAACTCCTCACTGACAGGTCCGGGACGGCTCGGAAGAGTGGGATAATTGGCCAATTACAACTGGGCAGAAAAAGGGGGAAAAAACTATAGTCTTTATAACTATGTTCTAGTCGAAATGCGCCCCCTGCTGATAGGAGGATATGGTAGCCAGCTGGGTAGCCAGACACTATAGTCATCAGTCAGGAAGCCACCTGCCATGTGTAAATATGTCCTGTGAGACGTCACTAAAGCCATCGTTCACTCCAGTCGTTGTCTGTCCATTTACTGGTGTTATGAGAAGCACACAACATCAGAGCCAGACAAGACTGAGAGAAGAAATATGTTGGTACAGATACAAAACGTGTTGAAATTATATGGAAAAAAATATTGCATGGTAAACCTACATTTTCAGTGTTGTTGAACAGTAGGTTGCAATGTATTCCTTACTATTGAACATCAGCCTGCAATTTGCAATGATGTTTTTTGTGGCCATGTTGTATAAAATGATGTCCATAGCAGTTCATGGGCTAAACTGTTTCCAAAAGAAAAAAAGTTAGGGGAAAAACATGAGCACAGTATAAATGATGTGTAAATATATATACGTATATATATATATATATATATATATATATATATATATATATATATATATATACGTGTGTGTGTGTGTGTGTGTGTGTACGTATTATATCTATCTATCTATCTATCTATCTATCTATCTATCTATCTATCTATCTATCTATCTATCTATCTATCTATCTATCTATATATATATATATATATATATATATATATATATATATATATAGAGATATATAGAGATATATAGAGATATATAGAGATATAGATCAATAGATAGATATAGATATAGATATATCTGCATGTGTTTCTATACTAATTGGGGTTACGGAAGATAAACATTGATATTCATCTTAAACATTACTTAAGCAAGTAGTTGAATGGATTCCCACTAACAACTGGAGTTAATGATTAATAACAATAAAACTGTAATATCTTCGTTATGGACAGTTTACACTCAAAATTAACTGTGAACTTTTGTTAGTGATTTTTTTTATCGAACTTTTTAGTTTAGTGAACTTTTTAATTTAACTTCTTATATTCATGCAGTACAAGGGAAAAGTAGGAATGTTTACAGGTTGAAATATGACTCATGCAGATCAAACCTGATGAAGGATCATCTCAAACACGACAAGCTTCCCTGGGGAAAAGTAAAGTAATCTTGGATCTTGATACTGTAAATGGAGAAATCCAGAGTCTGAGTGATACTGCCACACGATGCTATTTTAAAATGTTGGTTCAAGGGAAGGAGATATCGAGACATTTCCTAGTTATAGAGAGCGATGGCAGAGACAGAACAGATGTCAGGAACCACACTTGGTTTTGTTTTGGTTAAAGTGTAATTACAACTCTAAACAACATTATGTCTACATCCATCCATCCATGTGCCTCGACCGATCAGAGGAGGCGCTAGTGCAGCGACCAGGATACATACCCACAAACACGGCCAATTGTGTCTGTAGGGACGCCCGACCAAGCCGGAGGTAACACGGGGATTCGAACCGGCGATCCATGTGTTGGTAGGCAACGTAATAGACCACTACGGTACTCGGACGCCCATCTACGTCTACGACCGTCTTTTTCATTCGCCTGTTTGAAAAACAATCAATAGTGGAGAGGACTACAACATGAGCCCAGACAGCATCATGCCTTACCAAGGCCTTCATTACTCCTGCCACCTTTTATGTTGACCCCTGCCGCACCGCTTGTGCACTTTGGTAATACAGTGCCAAAGAGTTTGATGTTGGGAGAAACAATTAAAAAAAATTACAAACTGTCAGTCAGAGGTGCGTTTTCATGCCCTCAGTTTTAGGGACATGCAGCCTTTTCCACACCTTGCTCTTCCCCCCACAGGGCAGAGACAAGCTGAAACTGTCTCTCGCCCTTTAATCTGTCTGTTCCTGTGTTCTAGCCAAGTTGCTTTCAATAGACATGAGTGGCACATAGCAGGATGTAATAGTCAAATTTAATGTGTTTATTATTAGGAGACTTCGTCTCAAGCGTGTAACATTCATAAAGTTTTATTTTTGTTAGTTTAAATGATCCTGGACAAGAGAAGGCACATAATTAACTTGTAATGTAGGCAGTTTAATATATTTTAATACAATACAATTCAGAGCTTGAGAACACACGCTAAAACACAAACAGGCACCCAAATGTAAATGCATAAACATGCCCACTCAGATGAGTCCAGACACAGTTGGCTTTCTGTAATGACTCATTCTCTGAGGACAAAGCAGAGAGCTCCAGCTAATGCTGCAGCGTTGCAGCAGTTAGCTGTTGACAATCTTACAGCTGGCATGCTCACAGGGGGACTCACGCCCAGGCCCACCGGTTGAGGGGTGACCTCAAAGGCGGCATAAATAAAATGCATCATCATCATCATCATCACCATCATCATCATCATCATCATTAGTAGTAGTAGTAGTAGTAGTAGTAGTAGTAGTAGTAGTAGTAATAATAATAATATTATTATGGGCGGCACGGTGGCGCAGTTGTTAGCGCGGTCGCCTCACATCAAGAAGGTCCTGGGTTCAAGCCCCGGGGTAGTCCAACCTTTGGGGGGGTGTCCCCGGTCGTCCTCTGTGTGGAGACTGCATGTTCTCCCCGTGTCTGCGTGGGTTTCCTCCGGGGGCTCCGGTTTCCTCCCACAGTCCAAAGACATGTAGGTCAGGTGAATTGTCCCTGTGTGTGTGTGTGTGTGTGTGTGTGTGTGTGTGTGTGTGTGTGTGTGTGTGTGTGTGTGTGTGTGTGTGTGTGTGTGTGTGTGTGTGTGTGTGTGTGTGTGTGTGTGTGTGTGTGTGTGTTGGCCCTGTAATGGCCTGTCCAGGGTGGATCCCTGCCTGCCTGCCGCCGCCCAATGACTGCTGGAATAGCCTCCACCCTGAGAGCATGATGGATTATTAGTATTATTATTCATTCATTCATGATCAGCCGCTTCTCCGGGGTCGGGTCGCGGTGGCAGCAGGCTAGGTAGGGCACTCCAGACGTCCCTCTCCCCAGCAACGCCCTCCAGCTCCTCCTGGGGGAATCCAAGGTGTTCCCAGGCCAGATTGCACATGTAGTCTCTCGAGCGAGTTCTGGGTCTAACCCGGGGTCTCCTCCCAGTTGGCCGTACACCTCCAAAGGAAGGCGCCAAGGAGGCATCCTAATCAGATTCCCCAACCACCTCAACTGCCTCCTTTCGACGCGAAGGAGCAGCGGCTCTACTCAGAGCTCCCTCCGGATGTCCGAGCTCCTCTCCCTATCTCTAAGGCTGAGCCCAAAACTCATTCCAGCCGCTTGTATCCGCGATCTCACCCTTTGGGTCACTACCCAAAGCTCATGACCATAGGTGAGGGTTGGAACGAAGATTGACAGGTAAATTGAGAGCTTTGTCTTCCGGCTCAGCTCCCTCCTACAATGCCCACATTACTGCTGATGCTGCACCAATCCGCCTGCCAGTCTCCCGCTCCATCCTACCCTCACTCGCGAACAAGACACCGACATAATTGAACTCCTTCACTTGAGGCAACAACTCATCTCCAACCCGGAGGGAGCAATCCACCATTTTCCGGTAGAGAACCATGGCCTCAGACCTGGAGGTGCTGGCTCTCATCCTGGCCATATCACACTCAGCTGCAAACCGCCCCAGCGCTCGCTGGAGGTCGCGTTCTGATGAAGCCGACAAAACCACATCATCTGCGATAATAATAATAATAATAATAATAATAATAATAATAATAATAATAATTATTATTATTATTATTATTATTATTCAAGTTTTACATTTTTAATAGCAACATTAACAAAGTGAGCATGATGGCATTGTTTTCACTGAAGAAATATTGTGAAGGTACAGCTATTCCTAAGCCAGAAAAATGTCGAAAAACTGATTCATGCTTTTAGTTCAAGTAGAACGGGCTATTGCAATGCTTTTTATACCAGTCTTCCAAAAAAAGAAAAAAAACCTTATTAAAACCCCGCTCTCATCCAGCCACGTCCTGGCTGTCTCTCATTCCTGCTGGGTTGTTATGTACACCACCAGAGACACCCAGCCTCACTTATTAGAGCATGATGCACCGCTCCTGGTCTACACCCAGGTCATTTCTCAGCTAGGCGATTGAAATTCACATCTGCAGCCAGTGCATTCCAGTCTACCCCCATATTAACATGCATGTCTCTGCTCAGACCTCTTCACTGTACCTCTGAAAGGCTACGGCGGCCACTTCAAAATAGCTACAGACCTCCTCACCTGGCAGCAAAATGGTTGAGTGAGCAAATATCTTCCACCAGGGCCACAGACCCACTGACTTCATCCAAGAAAGGCCTAAAATGTTAATCTAAATATAGCCCTAAGCATGAATGTGACACAGCAATGTCCAGCTATTTTTAATTTATTTGCAGCACTATTGATGATGTACACATGGCACACCTGCACCAATCCCCCAAGACGTGACATGACTGAGACCAAAACATGATAAATCTGTTAATGGCCAAGTGTCGTGTAAGTCACATTAGATGAAAGTTACACACATTGAGATGGATAAGAAAATGTATTTATCATTCATGTATGTTAATACAGATTTTTTTTCGATTCACAACACATACAAGCAATGATTCCTTAGCACATCCCTAGCCACGATTACATACATGGGACAATAACTACATATTTAAACAGATCCACATCTGTGCTTAGGTGTTGTAAACATCCTCCTTACTGTCATGGTTATTTTAGCAGTCACACAGTGACTTGAACCTGTGGTCCTCAAGACTGGTGCCTTGTGATGTTGCTGATCTAAGAACTGTAGTCCCTCCCTCTGCTGATCTCATCATATATTGTGCTGAAGAGGCGTGTCAGTTAAGGGTTCATCTTATTGGGCAATGAAAAGATCAGCTCAAAGAGGGCTACTGTTGTTTACAAGTGTCAGTTGAACACAACAAACGTGAAATATTACAGCGTTATCTACACATTACAAGAACTTGTGCTTCCAAATAACCAAGCTCGTTTGAGGCATTTGACAGTAATTTTACAAATGAATGTGATGGGTGATTATAGTCACAATTATAAGACAGTAATGTGTGCATTCTGTTCACCCATTCATCAGTTATCTCCATGATAACACAGTGAACTGAACTGCATGAAGAAAACCATCAAACTGAGAGATTGATCACCTTTGTTATGGGATAAAGGGATAGTATACTCTGGTTTTCATCGTGTAATGTGAACTGTGTATTTATCTCTGCAGAATGAGACTGAGGAGGCCTGACAGACTTGTCCTCTGTCAGCAGATGGACACATGCATAATTCAGTCTGGAGGCAGTTTCATGCTGTTTGTCTTCCTTTCTCATCACTGTTACCAAAGACAGAGAATGAAGAATCTTGCAAGAAGAGGAAAAGAAGGGGCAAACAGAACTGAGAGCAACTAGTCTGCTTCACTCATAAAAAGATAGACACAGACAGAAACACATGTGCATTAGAAACAATTATGAAAGTATTGGACTGCATAAGACAAGAACAAGGACAGCAAACAGACAAAGCCAAAAACGCAGACAGACACAGTCGAGGGCCACTTTATTAGACACACCTTCATGCTACCCCTTACACCTCCATACTGTAAACCTAACTAACAGCTCAGCACATTAAATTAATAATACTCAGATTTTGCCATAGTTACTACCACTTAATTGTTTATTTGTATTTGTAAAATTACTATTAGCTTTTCAGTCAAATTCATCTCTTGACATATTTCGAGTTAGAGAAACAACATTTTTATGTACAAAGTTAATACATATTGTGGCAAACCAGCCCAGCCTGGCAATGTTGGCTCAGTCCTGTCCTGTCCTGTCCTGTCCTGTCCTGTCCTGTCCTGCCCTGTCCTGCCCTGCCCTGTCCTGTCCTGTCCTGTCCTGTCCTGTCCTGTCCTGTCCTGTCCTGCCCTGCCCTGCCCTATCCTGGCCTGCCCTGTCCTGTCCTACACTGCCCTGCCCTGCCCTGTCCTGCCCTGTCCTGCCCTGTATGAAGGGTGGTGCTATGTGGCATGTTTGATATCTAGGATTGTCGAGTAACTGGTGAGAAATAATCTACTACTACTACCTTTGACTGCTCCCATTAGGGGTCGCCACAGCAGATCATCCGTTTCCATGGTGAGAAATAATAATATAGTAATATTATAGTATATTAATGTCAAAGTGGGAGGCACGGTGGTGCAGTGGTTAGTGCGGTCACCTCACAGTAAGAAGGTCCTGGGTTCAAGCCCCGGGGTAGTCCAATCTCAGGGGTCGTCCCGGGTCATCCTGAGTGGAGCTTGCATGTTCTCCCCGTGTCTGCGTGGGTTTCCTCCTGGGCTCCGGTTTCCTCCCACAGTCCAAAGACATTGGCAGTACTAAATTATCCCTAGGTGTGTGTGTGTGTAGGTCTGGCGGCCGGGTTGGGCTCCAGCATCCCTGAGAGCACAATAAGCAGTTCGGAAAATGGATGGACGGATTAATATTTAAGTTTGGTCTTCCTTGATCCTGTTGAAGTTAATAAGACTACAGACTTAAAGACAACTTTCGTTTGCTGGTGTGTTAAGGGAATTAGTCTTACGTACATTTTATTGTTACACCTTTTCATTTTAATGAGATGATATACTGTATGCGTGATTCCCCAGTGCTGCAAAAGGAAAGGTTCTCCATGATTAATTTGCATAATTAAATAGATCCTATGATATAAAATGAAGAGAATCTATCCATGGTGTGACAAAACACCTTTTCTTGCAGTTATAAGCGCTGGGAGTCACCAAAGAAAATATACGTTTATTTGTAATTACTGAGTTATAGGCACTGAAATGTTTGAATTTCATATGTTCAACTCAAACTGGTCCTTTTAACAGTGTGAGTTGATGTATAGGTATTTATACTGGAGGAGAGCCGGGATTTTACAAGTGGTAAACAGTGTAAGTAAATATCATTAGTAGTTAGCAGCTTTGTTGGATCTACATATTAAAATAATCATACTATATTATGCAGTTTTTCTTAAAAATGTTAAAGGTAGGATTATTACTTTCCATGGGTAACCAAAAAGAATTGAGGCAAAGTTCATAATGTCGTCCTATGTCATTCTTCTCTCATAAACGGCTGCTTCGTACGAGTGGATAGAAAGTAATTATGACAGAAACAGGGAAGATAATGCAAGTCTAACCTGATGTATGCAGATGTAGCAATTACATCACAAATAACATATACAGTAACAATGGAGTAAACATTTTTGATGAGTAACTGTACAGTTACTGCTGATATTTATATTGACCGTAATTGGTCATTGTTAATTGGAATTGGTAATTGTTAGTGGCTACTGGGAAAATGATAAGCGCACACCCAATTTATACTCCAAATGTCGGCTAGCAAACAGATGTCTCTCGACAATTTTGACGTCATGAGAGACACTTTTTGTGTCTCCCAGGGCTGTCATGAACACGACACATTTTCTTATGTTGCAGACTCGCGCACATTATGTCGCTTAGCTGTGATTGGATAGTTGGATTGAAAGTACGAGATGTTCGAGCGTTGCCATGGCTTTGCTTGAGAGCGTTGTTTACATTACGCGCGCTCATTCATAAAAAGAACAGTCGCTACTGTTTACAACACAGCGCGTGACGCGAAACGTTTCCGTAGATACCAGGAGACAGTCAGCGACATTGCGACAAGCATAAATGCGAGACACTTTTTTGTCTGCCGGGAGACATTTATCTGCTAGCCGACATTTGGAGCATAAATTGGGCTTAAAGAGAGACATTAATGCCAAACCCTGCAGAGCACAGTTTGACTGAGACAATGGTCAGTTTTTTAGTCATCTCTTCCCCTTGGACACTTAGCAAGGCGATATCTTCTGAGGCTGACCAATATGTAAAGTATATCTTTGATCTGGCGAAACTATGTCAAGTATATGTCGAGTCTATGTACAGTCTATCTACAACATGACTTTGAAGCTTTTCTTTGTCAATGGAAGAAATGTAAGCAAATGTTACTGACAACTGGAGTTGTGCGGTGGCACCAATGTTTGCATCTGCATTTGTCGGGATTATGAATTTATTTGTATTTTTATGTGGCGGGAAACCAGAGGTACTACGAATTTGTGTCTTTATAAAACATAAATTGTAAAATATAAACTTTTAGATAAAACTTTATAAATCCATCCATTATCCAAACCACTTATCCTGCTCTCAGGGTCGCAGGGATGCTGGAGCCTATCCCAGCAGTCACTTGGTGGCAGGTGAGGAGACACCCTGAACAGGCTGCTGGGCCATCACTCACACACACACACACACACACACACACACACACACACACACACACACACACACACACACACACACACACACACACACACACACACACACACTCACTCACTCACTCACTCACTCACTCACTCACTCTCACAGACACACACACACACACAGACACACACACAGACACACACACACACACACACACACACACACACACACACACACTCACTCACTCACTCACTCACTCACTCACTCACTCTCACAGACACACACACACACAGACACACACACAGACACACACACAGACACACACACACACACACACACACACACACACACACACACACACACACACTTGCTTGCTGGTTGTCCATCGTATCCGATGATGACCATCTTCTCCTATTTGTGAGTCCTTTGGTGGCTGTGTAGTGAGATCCTGCACTGCTGCGGTTGCAGACTGGGCACATAAAAGTGGTGCTGGGGGGGGCAGGGGTAGCTTTGCAAGCATTTGTCTTTCCACGCTTTGCTATACGGTGTTGTGTGCACTGGTTTTCCATATACATCACTCCCTGTGAGACGTGAGAGTGCCAGATGGTACAGCAGGAGGCAAGTTCCTCCAAGGAAGAGGGGTTGATCTGGCATCTTTTCAGTGTGGTCTTCATTTGGTCTTTGAACCGCTTCTTCTGCCCACCAGCAGTGCGCTGACCAAAGTGTAGTTGGCCATAGAGGACTTTACGTGGGAGTCGTTGGCTAGGCATGTGAATTACATGCCCAAACCACCTGAGTTGATGGTGGTTTAGGGTAGACTCCACGCTGCAACTGCCTGACCGCTCAAACACCTCTGTGTGTGGCACTCTGTCCTCCCAAGTCATGCTGAGGATTCTCTGGACACATTTCACATTGAATGCCTCCGGGCTTCTGAGATGGTGGCTGTAGATAGTCCATGCCTCACATCCATAGAGTAGTATGGAGATGCACACTGCTCTGTAAACAAGCCCTTTGGTGTGGTGACTGAGGTTCCTGTTCTGGATAACCTTTCTCCTTAAATGACCAAAAGATGTTGAGGCTTGTTTGAGGTGTTGTTGGATCTCATCATCCATTGAGCAGGTGTCAGATAGTATGCTTCTCAGATATTTGAAGGCAGGAACAGTGGCTAGATGTTGCCCTTCTGCTGTGAAGGTTGTAGGGTGGCTTGGGAGGCCAGCACTCATCTGACAGATCACCTCTGTCTTTTGGGTGTTGATGGTCAGTCCCATTCTCCTGTATGCAGTTACAACTGCCAACAAAGTGTTTTGTAGGGCTTCTGGTATGTGGGCTACCAGGGCACAATCGTCGGCATACTGTAGCTCAATGATGTTCCATCGAGCCTGAAGTTAATGGTGACTCCAGCCTGCTTCTCCATCATCCTTTGTAACAGTGTTGTAACAGAGACCAAGAAGATACTGAACGGGACTAGGACTAGCACACAGCCTTGTCTGACTCCAGTCTGCACATCAAAAGGCTCAGAACTGTGGTTCCCCACTACAACTTGGGCCATCATTCCTGAGTGAAACTGTCCAAGGATGGTGAGAAACTTGGGTGAACATCCACATTTCTTCAGGTCTTGCCACAGCAGGGCCAGTTAACTGTATGAAATGCCTTTGAGAGGTCTATGTATGCTATATATAAATCATTGTGTTGTTCTTGGCATTTCTACTGGAGCTGGCATGTCACAAAGATCATGTCAACGGTCCCTCTATCCTTTCGGAAGCCGCATTGTGACTCTAGTATGACCTGTTCGTGGAACATGATGATGTTGGCTCAGATCCTTTCCGGAAAACGCCAGTACTGAAATATCCCTATTTTTGGAGCAGATTGATTTGTCTCCTTTGTTTTTATAAATGGTCACGATGTTGGTGTCCTTCCACAGTTGGAGGACACACTCGCAACTCCACACCTCAAGGATGTTGAGATAGAGATACAGATATAGAGGTAGCCTCCTTCCTTAAGGATTTCAGCTGGAATGTTATCAGGTCCAGGGGTTTTGTTGTTTTTCAGGGTCTTGACTGCATATAGGATTTGTTTGAAATTTGGTGGGAGGTCTAGGTTTTGCAAGGTAGGCTGTTCAGGGAGCTCTGCCAGTACAGTTGAGTCCACTGGGGTGGGCTGGTTTAGCAGGGTGTTAAAATGCTTGGCCCACCGCTCCACTAACATGGCCTGAACCTTGATGAGAGTTGTTCCATTAGCAGACCTAACGGGTACCAGGGAGCAGTTTGTGTTCATTTTTTTTGTTTTGTTTTTTCGACGCAAATACATTTGAAGGCCGATAAAGTGTGTGAACGTCACTAACTAATAGCACATGGTGCTACAGATCCCTGTATGCATGGTGCGTACAGGATTATGGCTGCCGGCGCCACTGGACTATAGAACGACGGAAGGTGTTTCGGGTGTCGCTGTTAGAGAGTCTGGTGCAG
Organism: Lampris incognitus; assembly: GCF_029633865.1. Classification (NCBI taxonomy): domain Eukaryota; kingdom Metazoa; phylum Chordata; class Actinopteri; order Lampriformes; family Lampridae; genus Lampris; species Lampris incognitus. Next base: position 40,801,567 of record NC_079219.1, read on the forward strand.
TGGAATGGTTTCTTTTTTGGCCCAGATTGGTGTCTCAAGGGTGGGACATGCATTCTGACTTTTGTCAGGATCATGGTCTGTCCAGCAGTCTGCTCCTCGCACAGCTCTCATAAGGAGCACGTCTTTAAGATCAGCCTGCCTCACAATAGCATAATCAAGCAAGTGCCAGTGTTTGGATCTGGGATGCATCCAGAATGCCTTGTATTTATTCTTTTGTTGGAAATTTGTGTTTGTGATGGTGAGGTCATGTTCCAAGCATAGACTAAGAAGTCTTATGCCATTGGGGCAGACTTTTCCAATGCAATGGGCACCAATCACCCCATTCCAATTTTGCATGTTCTTCCCAACTCGTGCATTAAAATCACCAAGCAGAATTATTTTTTTGCTCCTTGGGATGTTGATGAGTATATCATCGAGTGCCTGGTAGAAGCGATCTTTCTCTTCACCATGGGATGGTAAAGTTGGAGCGTAGGCAGTTATCAAGGTGATGTATCAGCATTTTGCAAGGGGTATGTGGAGAGTCATCAGCCGTTCACTAATGTCCACTAGTGTTTCTTCGAGTTTGGGTAATAGACTGTTATTGATTGCAAAACCAACTCCATCATGTGTTGACCTCCAAGGGGGTATCCTTTCCAAAATAATGTATAGCCCTCTCCTACTTCATTGAGTGAGCTCTCTTCAAGGAGCCTGGTTTCACTGAGTGTCGTCACATTCACACAATAGCGCCTCAACTTGCTGACAATAAGAGCTGTTCTGCGTTGAGGTCTGGCTGTATGTACCATGGCTGACGTCCAGAAGTGTCCTTATGTTCCATGCAATTCTTAGTGGTATAGTGTGTGTTTTTCGACCGCATAGTGGAATGGTCCAGCCAATGCGGTTTCCTGCCCAGGCACAGTGTTGGGTGGGCAATTTTTGGGCCACCTTTTCTAGATCGTTCCCCAAATGGGGTGAGCAGTGCGGTCCCTAGATATGGCTGCTCAGATGCACAGGCGTCTGCTGGAAACAGCTGCCACTCAATCCCAGCTGCTAATGACCGGTGCCCTTGTGCCGTTGCAGTGCAGAGTTCCAACTAAGAGCTCCCAGTTCATTCAGAACTGCTCCCATCACTGGATAATCCATCACCACCAGACTTTGTGAGGTTGGGGACTCAGGTAGCAGAAAAATATACCTGCACAGAGCTAGTTTTTAAAGTGGCATGGGAGGGGGGTGCGCTTCTCCCAACGCCACTGACTTGATTGTAGAGGAGATCGTTCCGATGGCAAGCGGGACCCATAGATGACCGGCATCTCTTCACAAATGCTGGAGGCTCCCGGAAATACAGTTTTTTGGAAACCGCCTCGTAGCATGCCGCCACAGCTTGCTTTTCTGTTGGGGTACGATTCCTTAGCCTTAAGTCTTTCCAGACTCACCCACAAGGCAGCGGGGCAGTAGTTGATATGTGCCAGGGCATGTATACCATGTCTTGGTGAAGGAGAGGCTATGTACTGGCAAGGGAAGGCTTACACGCTAGGATGCTTCCCTATTCACCACGAAGACTAGCCAGTGGCAGCGAGCTTAACGCAGGAGGGTTGCAAGCAGGTTGGAAGAAAACATGCACCTTCCCTCCAACTACACACTGCTGCACTAGACGCATCACAACACCCTGTGGACAACACACACACACACACACACACACGCACACACACACACACATACAAATTCACATCGAGGGACAGTTTAGTATGGCAGATTCATGGCAAAAATAAAGGAGTGAAAACAGAGTGTTTTTGTGATAGGTTCCAAAACTATTCCTTTTTCCTCAAATGCAGAAATCTGTTTAGGAAAGTTTCAACTGAAGTCACACTTAATGCTGTTAAGTGCAACATAGCTTTAAAAATTCACATTGATAAAATATTTTTAGTGTGACCAAGAAAACCACAAAACTAGTGGACCACTTAAATCTGATGGATTTCAAAAGTAGGTTAGGTTAAATTTTATCAAAATATACTATAATATATTATATAAAATTATACACACACACACACGCACACACGCACACACACACACACACACACACACACACACACACACACACACACACACATGTTTTTCTACATGTGTATTGATATTCCGCTCCTCAATTGTTGAGAAATTGTATCAACACCATTTACGGTTTCCGAAAAAAAACCAGTATGATATATATATATATATATATATATATATATATATATATATATATATATATATATATGTGTGTGTGTGTGTGTGTGTATGTATGTATATATATATATATATATATATGTGTGTGTGTGTATATATATATATATATATATATATATATATATATATATATATATATATATATATATAATTGTAGGATCGGGGAAGGTGGTCGCTGGACTGACGGCTACGCGCTGGGGAAGCATAAGGGATATTCTGGGACTGTTAAACGTTCACGTTCAGATTGTTATAATTTATGTTTTCAAATATTTGGTTCAGGTTGGGCTGTATTGTTTGTTTGGGGGTTGACTCGGACTGAGTAGACGACTATGTTACTGACGGTAAGGCCGTGACTAAGACTGCTGTGTTTAATAAACTTGTTCGGCACCCATGGGGAGGGGCAGAATAAAACAGAACTGTCGCGTCGTGCGGTGTAGGAGACACGGCAGTTGCGAATAAGAGATCTCTCTCTTTTGAATCCACGCCGGTTTGCCACATTAGTGTCAGAAGTGGGATTGAGTGAAAGAATGGAGAGGGAGATCCAGAGACCGGAGCGGGACATCGAGCAGACAGACCCTTCAGCTGTTGGAAAACCTTTGTGCGACAAAAGCCCGTCAGAGATCGGAGGTTTTCCAGCTCAACCTGAGGGCTCCAGTGCAGAGTGGCTCCACCACCCCCTGGAGGCCAGGAGGATCAGCGCCAGGGAATACACGCTACCCACCAACATCAATCTTCCCCCTGGAGGCCAGGAGGATCAGCGCCGGGACGCAGCTTCCCGCCACTGTCGATCGCCCCCTGGAAGCCAGGAGAACTAGCGCCGGAGAGCAGCTTCTCGCTACCATCTATCGCCCCCTGGAGGCCGGCGAGCCAGTCGCCGAGCAACCACTGTTCAGCAGGCTCAGAGCCTCGGTGCGGCATTGTAGCGCGGCTGCTTCCAGCGGCAGGAGAGGTTGTTCCCGTTGACCACACAGCAGCAGGAGGAAGACGTGACCCTTGCGCTGATGAAGGGCTGGCTGGAGACAGGGCGGTGCCCCTAGTGGACGGAGGTGTCAGCGCTGGCGCCACGATGGGTCGGTGTACCGGAGGTGCCAAGTTCCCAGACAAAAGATTGACCCCTTGCAGTTATTGGTGCCCCGTGTGCTCCGTCCCCAGGTGCTCCAGATGGTCCAATGCTTGGTGAGAACGGGGCACTACGGGAACACCAAGACCCTCCACCACCTCGGGGGGCAGATCTACTGGCCTGGCTGTCGACGTGACGTAGAGCTGCATGTGTACTGCTGCGACACCTGACCCGCCGGCTCGGGCCGGCTCCAGAGTGCGGCGCAAGAAGGGATTATTGCTCACGATGCTATGGGCAGCCTGTTCGCCAGCAACGGCCCCCTGGACATTTGAGGGACTATGGGTCCAGACACATCAAACCGACAGAGAACTAGCGGCGACGAAGGCCGATTGTTACGTCGCCACACTTCGCCTGGGTCTGTGCCAAAATGTAGCCCTTAAACAGACCGCAAAGATTACAACCAACGGCCAACTACCATGTACGTTCTGCGCCTGCATGAAAGGAAATAACTCTCCAAACCAGCAGGTGGCGGTAGTCTGAATTTTAAAATTTCAAACCGAACGACCCAGGACTGTGGATATACAAACCGTAAACGAAGCAGCGTTTGCTTACCATTTTCACTCAACTCTCACTCACTACAGACGGTGTCATAATATAGCTACTTCTAATCGAGAATATACTACTACTACTTTCGTCTGCTTCCGTTAGGGGTCGCCAAAGCGGATCATCCGTTTCCATTTCTTCCTGTCGTCTGCATCTTCCTCTGTCACACCAGCCACCTAGATGTCTTCCCTCGCCACATCCATAAACCTCCTCTTTGGCCTTCCTCTTTTCTTCTTCCCTGGCAGCTCCATATTCAGTATCCTTCTCCCAATATACCCAACATCTCTCCTCCACACATGTCCAAGCCATCTCAATCTTGCCTCTCTTGCTTTGTCTCCAAACAGTCCAACTTGAGCGGCCCCTCTAATATAATAATTCCTAATCCTGTCCTTCTTCATCACTTCCAATGAAAATTGTTGTGCTTACACCGCCCCGAGCTGCCTCCCCGGCACGTTCAAGCCACTCCCCCAGCTCGGACGTGCCGGAAACATCCGAGCGCTCGGCTCGCGCTCTGAGGAGACGAGCGCTGCACTGCACCAGGTGTTTGCCATCATCCATCAGGCACACCTGTGGCAATCAGGCAGCCTTCTACAAGAAGCCTCCCAGAACGTCTCTCAGTGCTTCGACGTACTGAACCCTGCGGTAAAGTTCTGACAAGCCTTCCAGCGTTCCTTGCTTTCTGTTTATTCCCCAGTGTCTTATCTTCGTGTCTCTGTTTCCTCCCAAGACTCTCCCTCCGCGATTTCCACGGCTCCCCGCGTCTCCCTCGTCCCCAGCGACCTTCACGTTTCTCCCCGGACCTCTCCTGCGATCTCCCCCCTTGTCCCTCTATCTGGACCCCTCCTTTCGGACTCGACTTCCCTGATCTCGGACCTGGACTTTCTCGGACAACCCCTCTTGGATCACTGACTGGACTTTCTCGCCAGGTGCACGCACATTTTTTTCAACACCTCCTGGTCATTTACATACCGCACCACACATTGGCTAAAAACACTCACACATAGTTATTCACGCAAACCACGGGACACCACACATAGTTTATTCACACATCCCACTAACAGAACGCCTTTTTTCACCATACATTTCCCTCCCACAATAAAACCTCCCTTTGTAGCTTTTGAAGTCATCTCGTGTCTGTCTGTCTTGGGTTTCGCCACACGGGTCAGGTTCTGGTGCGCGAGCACAACAAAAATCTTAGCATCTTTAACTCCGCCACCACCAGTTCCGCTTCTGTCTTTTCGTCAGTGCCACTGTCTCCAAACATAGCTGGTCTCACAACCATCTTGTAAACCTTCCCTTTAACTCTTGCTGGTACCCTTCTGTCGCAAATCACTCCTGGCACTCTTCACCACCCACTCCACCCTACCTGCACTCCCTTCTTCGCCGCTCTTCTGCACTCCCCGTTACTTTGGATAGTTGACCCGAATTATTTAAACTCATATGCCTTCTTCACCGCTACTCCTTGCATCTTGACCATTCCACTGTCCTCCCTCTCATTCAAACATAGGTATTCTGTCTTGCTCCTACTGACTTTCATTCCTCTTCTCTCCAGTGCATACCTCCACCTCTCCAGGCTCTCCTCAACCTGCACCCTACTCTTGCTACAGATCATAATGTCCTCCGCAAACATCATCGTCCACGGATACTCCTTGCTGATCTCGTCCATCAACCTGTCCGTCACCATTGCAAACAAAGGGCTCAGAGCCGATCTTTGAACTAATCCCACCTCCACCTTAAACCCATCTGTCATTTCAACCACACACCTCACCATTGTCACACTTCCCTCATACATATCCTGCACCACTCCTACATACTTATTTGCAACTACCGACTTCCTCATACAATACCACACCTCTCTCGGCACCCTGTCATATTGTAGCACACTTGATAAGAATGACACTTACAAGGGCTGGTGTTTTTGTTGTTTTACTCCATCTGTCAAATAGACATTACAGAGGACACGTTTTCAGAGCATGGCTAACTATACGAACGGCAACACTCATCTGACGACTCTACCCGAATGCCCCAGAGTGCACCGCGGGAGCCAGCACTACGTCACACAGGCTAGAAGCAATTAACCTGCAGTGCCCTCCTGTGGCGAGAACCGGCTATCACAACAACACAGCAGACAATTCTCCTCTTTACTAGTAGTGAGTGGTCAATGAAGGTAAGTATATAAAATAAAAAATAGATGGGGGCCAATAAATCCCAAGTACCCCACACTCTCCCCTCAAAAAGATAATGGCGTCCCGACATAAATCTACCAGTCCACATTGCATAACTTTTCATTGAAAAGATAGGTTATTACTAAGCAGGAGTCAATCTGGATACTGTACTGTAATCAGTCATAACATATAACACACATCTCCTATTAATGGTATATGTTTGCAGTAAATAATGTGCACTTGAATCCACTGCTTCGTCCGTCTTGAGGCCGGGGAGCTATAGTATCTGACTAAAAGCAAATAACTTTGTAATAGTAATATCCCTGGTGGTAACAGGTGTGTTCTAAAACACCAATGCTACAGTAACTCTATGTCTGGTGATCACAGGACAACTAAAATCACATAGCTATAACAATTGTAACATGTCAAAAGTTTTTTTTTGGTTTTTTTTTTTTAAAAATTAAAAAAAATTCATTTATTTATTTATACTGACTTGTCTGATTTGCTTATCTACCAGACACACTAGGCTGCCCTAGTCTGTGATAAGTAAACACTGGTGTAGGTTTTCTATTTCTCAAAGGATATGCTTTTTCTCTGGCAGGCTGCACAGCTTCCCCTGGAGGAGGCTGCAAGGCATATTCTGGTGGAGGCTGCAAGGCATCTTCCGGGCTCTTGTCGTCATCGGGCTCATCCTCTTCTTCAGCTCCAGATGTCTCGCCATTCTCTGACACTGTCCCATTGTCCTCTATTGTTGCAGGCTGCTCCGCAAAATCCTCTTCATCTTGACCGTCTCTTTCCTCCGGATAGAACTCCAAGGCGTCTGGGCTCAGCTGACTCTGGATCCGCTCACTGGCTCTGACTGTTGGTCGTCCCACGATGCATCTCCAGTTATCCTCATCATCTGAGTCACTGTCCTGTTCCTGGTTCCACTGCATTTGTCTGTCTGTCTTCTTTCTCTCCCGTCTAGGTTTCACAGGTAAGTCCTCTTCTCTTGGTTCCACCGGCAGGAAGTCGCATGGCAGAAGAAGGTTCCTATGCATGATTCTGGTTCGTCCTTTTCCATTCTCCGGCTTCAGCTCATACACAGGGCTGTCGGCGTGCTTCCTCTGTGTTACTACATGCACCTGGTCCTCCCAGAATGGTCTTAATTTCCCCGGTCCTCCTTTCTCGTTCAGGTTGCGGATGAGAACCCTGCATCCGGGATACAGCTCTGTCCCGTGGGCCTTTTTGTCGCATAGTGTTTTGTTTCTGGCCCCCTCCTTCCGTGCTGTCTCTGATGCTAGGCGATAGGCGTCATTCATGCGGGCCTTCCACTTCTCTGCATATTCTTGATGGGATAGTGCCTGGTCCTTTGCTCTAAGGCCAAACATCAGGTCAATGGGAAGTCTTGGATTTCTGCCGAACAACAGATAGTAAGGTGTAAATCCGGTCGCTTCATTTCGGGTGCAGTTGTATGCATGTATCACCTTTGGGAGTGACGCTTTCCAATCCGTTTTCGCAACCGCTGGCAGGTTTCTCAGCATCGCCAGAACCGTTCTGTTGAAACGCTCGACCTGACCATTTCCTTGCGGGTGATACGGTGTTGTGTGAGAACCCCTGACTCCACTGTACTCCTGCAGCTTGGCGAAGAGCTTATTGTCAAACTCCTTCCCTTGGTCATGGTGCAGCGTCGCCGGGAAACCAAATCTCAGCACAAAGTCCCCGAATACCTTCTCTGCGGCGGTCTTGGCAGCTTTGTTTCTGCATGCATAGGCTTGAACAAAACGGGTAAAGTGGTCCATAACCACTAGTATATACTCGTACCCTCCCTTACACTTCTCTAAGTGTAAGAAGTCAATGGAGACCATCTCAAATGGGTGTGTGGTCACGATGTTGGTGAGAGGGGCTCTGGTTGGTTTGTTGGGGCGCTTGGTCTTCAGGCACCTACACACCTGTGTGATGTAATGTTCCACATCTTTCTGCATGTGAGGCCAATAGAAAGGGTCCCTCAACAGGTGCAACACCCTCTCCACGCCTAGATGGCCCAGGTCTCTGTGCAGTTCTTTATACACCAGCTCATGGAACTTTTTCGGCAGGACTAGCTGAGTTCGGGTAGCTGTTTTCCGGCACAGGATGCCATCATCATCAAGGCACAGCCGATGCTTCTCTCTCATGAGTGTCGCAACACCCCTGCTCGCACACTGTGTTTTTCCCCGAGGCCACTGATTGGAGGTTATGTACTTCAGCACCTCACCAATGACAGCATCCTCCCTCTGGGCGTCTCTCACCGTCTGACTGGGTATCTCTGCCACAGGTGATGTATGTTCCTTCTCAAACTCGGCTAGTGCTGTGGCTATGGTTACCGGACACATCCAAGGCTCAGCTCTCTCCAGCTGTACTGACAGCGCCTGGGTCACACTGTTCATGACCTCGGGGTGTACTTCTTGTGAACAGGTCTGCATGTACTGCTCCATCGGCATGCGTGAGAGGCCATCTGCGTCCCCATTGGCTCGTCCAGGCCGGTACTTGATAGAGAACTGGAAATCGGCTAACTCTGCTACCCACCTGTGGGTGGTCGCATTCAGTTTGGCTGTCGTGAGCACATAGGTGAGGGGATTATTGTCTGTGTAGACAGTGAATGATGGAGCGTGGTAGAGGTAATCTCTAAATCTCTCACATATGGCCCATTTCATCGCGAGGAACTCCAACTTCCCTGAGTGGAGATGGTAGTTCTTCTCAGGAGTTGTTGGTGTCCTAGACCCGTACGCGATGACTGCCAGCCCACCCTGTGACTGTCTTTGATACAATACTGCCCCGAGGCCCTCTCGTGACGCGTCGCAGTGAAGGATAAAGGGCTGTTCAAAGTCTGGGTAGCCCAACACTGGTGGCTGGATGAGGAATTCAATCAACTGACAGAGGACCTGTTGGTGTTCAGCTGTCCACTTAACTGGGTGGGAGGAGGGCAGATGGTCTCGGGAGCCCTTCCTCCCCTTGTCCTTTCTCTTTTGTTTGAGCTTCCCCGCTGCTGTCTTCTCTGGGGTGAGGAGGTCATAGAGAGGCCTTGCGATTCGGGAGAAGTTAGGTATGTAGGGCCGGTAATACGAGATGAATCCCAGCATCTTCCTGAGCTCTCCGATGGTCGTAGGTTCTCCCTCCTTCAGTGCCTGGACCGGGGCCACATCAGCGGGGTCCATTGTGTATCCATCCTTGGTCACAAGCCTTCCCAGGAACCTTACTTGGTTTTTGAAGAGTTCACATTTTCTTGCCGTCAGCTTGATTCCATGGCTTCTGTAGCGGTGCAGTACTCTTCTCAGGTGCTGGAGGTGTTCGTCGAATGTGGTTGAGTGGACCAGGTTGTCATCTAAATACGGCTGACAAATGTCGTCCCTCAGCCCAATCAAACATTCCTCCATGGACCTCTGGAACTCTGCTGGTGCTGAGGACAGTCCGAAGGGAATTCTCACCCATTCATATAATCCCCACGGGGTGATGAATGCAGTCAGTGGGCGGCTGGACTCCTCAAGAAACCCCTGGTGATATGCCTTCCCCTGATCCAAGACAGAAAACCAGGCACTCCCCTTCGGGCTGTCGAGCATATCCTGGATGCGTGGTATTGGATGGCGGTCTGGGATGGACCTCTTGTTCAACTCACGGTAGTCACAGCAGAGGCGGAGGCTCCCATCCTTTTTCCGCACACACACGATTGGGCTTGAGTAGGGTGATTTTGACTTAGTTATCCAGCCTCTGTTCAGTAAATCCTCGAGATATTCCTTCACTTCTTTATGAAGAGGCTTTGGGACTGATGTGTATGTCCGCTTCACCGGTGTGGTGTCACTCAGGCGGATCTTGAGCTGGAGTGATGGAATAGTCCCCACATCATGGTCATCGCGTGCGAACACACTACTCTCCTCCCGCAGTAGCTCTCTCACCTGCAGTTGTTGTTCAGGTGTCAGGTGGTTCAGAGGGACAGGCGGGTCCCATAGATCTTCCTCCTGGTGTTCCGTCTTGACATCACCTGGCCCTTTCAGCTTTGTTGTGTCTCTAATCACACGTCTTCGTTCTGTACCTGTTGTGGAGGTCCCTGGGATGACTGGGTTCACTGTACTAGTCCCATCCACATCCAACGGCTTCACGGCGGCAGGGTAGATGGCTCTAGTTCTTTGGGTCTGCCCCAGGGGAGTCCGTGGCGGCAGTGTGATGTCATGAGCTGTGACGTTAGTCACTGGGACAGCGATGCGTGACCAGGTTCCCTTCTGTAAACATACAATGTTTTCATCCACCTTCAGGCCCTCTGGCCACTTTGGGTTCACATTAGGCTCAAAGAGGACGTTCTGGTCTGCTTGGAGGGGCCCTGCTCTAACACCACACTTAACAGTCTTTGTCTGGCCCGCCGGAATAGTCATGCTTTCTCGGCCCACTTTAACCATCCCCTCACCTTCCATACCATCTCGGCTCTTTATCAGCTTCACGAGGACTTCAGCCTTCTTGTAGTCAACCGCGAACGCAATGCTTAGTGCCTTTGTGATTACACTTGATGGCTGTCCAGCTCCAGACTCTAACAGGTGTTCAATTACATTGTAACCGATGATCGGTTCTTCTGCGGTGCCCTGGTGTGTGGTTACTAGTATTGGCACAGTGAGTTCCATTGGTGGGGTCTGAGTGGTGCTATTCGGTGCTAACTGGACAGTCACTTCCACCCATCCAGAGAAAGGAATGGTTGTCTGGTTTGCTGCTTTACCAGTAAGGGTGCCAGGGCCAAGGATCTCTTCTGTGCTTCTCACCTTGGTGTGTGGGAGATGTTTTCCCCTCCATTCTTCACTGATTAGGCAGACCTGCGACCCGGTATCCCACAATGCCTGTGTGGCTACACCATCAATGTAACAGTTTATCATGTATTTCTTTCCAATTAGGTTCAGCAGCTGTGACTGGCGTTTTGAGGAGATATGACTCACTGTGGGTGCTCTCTGTTCCCGCCCTGCCTCGTCTCGCTGTCGGGCAGACACTCTGGCTTCTAGTAGCTGAATACTGTCGTCGATGAGCTTGCTGGTGACAGTACAGCTAGATGTGTCTACCTGCTCCGATTTTTCAGGCCTCTGAGCTCTACACCCTCTTGAAAGATGGCCACTCTGTCCGCATTTGAAACAGTGGTTGCACTGGTCGCCCCTTTCACTGTCTTGACAGGCTTTGCATCCGCGCTTCCTCACAGGCTGCTGCTGACGAGAAGGTCTTTGGCCAGAGGAGTGGTTCATGGCTTTTCTCATCTGTTCCATTTCTCCTTTCAGCTGTTGGATTATCTCGTAGAACGCAGACTCCTTTTGGTTCCCTGCCTGTGTCTTAAGGGCTTTCACACTCGCGGATGTTGATGGCGACGACTCCTGACCCCCGACCACTGCAGCTTCCGCTCCTAGATACTGATGTGCCTCAGCTCGCACTTCCCGCACTCTGGTTTCCTTACTGTGGGAGCTCTTCTTGAATTTCTGCCGTCTCTCTGACTCGAAACTTGCGGCCTCTATCATCTTAACAATGAGAACATCATCAGTAGTTGCTTGATCATCGAGATAGCTCTTGAGCTGATATTTTACCTGGTCATTCACTAGCCCAGTTCCCACAGCTCTTAGGAACTTCTTCTGTATCAGTTCAGGGCTGTATTGTTCATCAGAGCCAGGCTCTCTCGCTGCTGCTAAGAGTCTCTCTTTACATGCTATGGCTCGGAACAGGAAGTTCTGTGGTGACTCCTGACTGTCCTGTGTGATGTTGATTAGTCGGTGATATAGGTCCACAGAGCTATCCTCTTTGAAATGGCCTTTCAGAATGGTCCTCAGCTGAGGGAGGGTGAGTTCAGTTTTGATCTCTAACAAGTCACGGAGAGTCAGCCCAGGGCTGATGGCTCGGATTACAGCCTCTATTAACTCCAACTCGCTGTGGCCTTTTCTCACCCCCATATCAATCTGATGCGTAAGATTTATATAAGACAACTTGTCTATCTGCCCCCGTTCTCCTATTTGGCCATTTATCTTAAAGTCTCTGCGTATGGTCACTTCAGGGGGTTGGATTACTGACGGGATTGGGTTTGAAGGTTGACTAGGTCTACTGGGTTCTTTAAGACTTAGTTTCTCACTGAGGCGTGATATCTCTTCCTCAAGCGCTTTTGTGGATGCAGTAAAGCTGGACTGTAAGGCCTGATATTGTTCATGTAAGCTTGCCAATTCAGCAGCATCCTTGTTAGTACTGTCTGCACCTGCACCAGTATGTGACTCCGCCCCTCTCTGCTTCATTTCACTAGAGAGGTCCACTAGTCTGGACAGAAACTGACGTGCTACCTCTTCATCCTCCTTCTCAATTGCTTCATCCACAGTTTCACTAATAAGTCTGATCAGCGCATGCCTCTTTGTCTGGTTTTCAGTGGGGACTTTAGCAATAACACACACCTCTTTTAACTGGTCCAGCCCTAACTGCAGGAGGGTCTCACTCAGCCTGTCTTGCAGTTGCTCAAGCTCCAGTTCCATTGTTGGTCACGTGTTCTCACTCCGCTCCCCACTTCTTCTCCTGACAATGGTGGCAATGGCGCTGATCCCGGGTTTCGGCACCAATATTTGTAGCACACTTGATAAGAATGACACTTACAAGGGCTGGTGTTTTTGTTGTTTTACTCCATCTGTCAAATAGACATTACAGAGGACACGTTTTCAGAGCATGGCTAACTATACGAACGGCAACACTCATCTGACGACTCTACCCGAATGCCCCAGAGTGCACCGCGGGAGCCAGCACTACGTCACACAGGCTAGAAGCAATTAACCTGCAGTGCCCTCCTGTGGCGAGAACCGGCTATCACAACAACACAGCAGACAATTCTCCTCTTTACTAGTAGTGAGTGGTCAATGAAGGTAAGTATATAAAATAAAAAATAGATGGGGGGCTACTAAATCCCAAGTACCCCACAATATGCTTTCTCTAAATCTACAAAGACACAATGTAACTCCTTCTGGCCTTCTCTATATTTCTCCATCAACATTCTCAAAGCAAACCTCACATCTGTGGTGCTCTTTCATGGCATGAAACCATACTGCTGCTCGCTACCTCTCATCATAGCTTCTATTACTCTTTCCAAAATCTTCATGCTGCGGCTGATCAGCTTTATACCTCTGTAGTTGCTACAGTGCGACACATCGCGCTTGTTCTTGAAAATCGGTACCAGTATGCTTCTTCTCCACTCCTCAGGCATCCTCTCACTGTCCAAGATTATGTTAAACAATCTGGTTAAAAACCCCACTGCCATCTCTCCTAAACGTCTCCATGCCTCCACAGGTATGTCATCAGGACCAAATGCCTTTCCACTCTTCATCCTTTCATATCTTCCCTCACTTCCTCCTTGCTAATCCACTGCACTTCCTGATTCACTATCGCCACCTCATCCAACATTCTCTCTCTCATTTTCTTCATTCATCTGCTATATATATATATATATTAATTTCTTTATTTATTGTAGCAAATTCAGGGGGCACTCGGGAACCGCCACAGCCGGGACGCGAACCTGGCTCCTGTACCTCGGGTGACTTCGTTAACCAGTCGATTAAAGGGTCCGACCCTTTAGTCGACTGGTCATCGGAAGCGCGTGCGCCCAGAGTTGGGAGGAAGCTGACATGCTGAAGTGCGGGGACGCGCTTCCCGAAGGAGGAGGGGGGGGGGCAGTGTAAAGACCACGGATGAATAGACTCGCTAGCCCCTGATTAGCCGGTCGGACCCTATAGTCGACTGGTTGACGTAGTTACCCGTGGTGCGGAAGACATGGGTTCGTGTCCCGTCAGCGGAGGGATAACTTTATTAAAAGAAACACTCAACAGTTGGGAAAGTGCTCAACAAATAAGGTGCAAAATAATCCAACGACTCAAGTAAAGTCTATATGAAACAGTACAAACCTGTTTAATGCCATAAGCAGCTAAGCTTTGCTTGTGGCATTAAACAGGCTTGTCCTGTCTCATAAATAATTTACTTGACTCACTGGATTATATATTGCCGTAGTTTCCTTTGCACTGAAAAAGCCTTGAAAAAAAGTTGTTTTCTTTTCGTTTACTTTTTTCTCTGCTTAACTCTAAAGAACACATGCCTGTGAGTAATACTTACCTTTATGTGAAACTCGCCTGTAATGGTTGTTTGAAACAGTTGTTATTTTGGTTGGAAAATGTAAAAACTATAGCGATGCTAACCGCGTTAGCCTGTCTATGACATTTCCAATGTTAAGTGTGTTGTGTGTCGCAATTAATGACTCAGTGTTGATGTGAAAGGAAGAGTCCAACACATTATAAATTATAATTTTGTATTTTTTTAAATTTCGTATGCAGAAGATAGGAAGACATGGAAACGGATGATCGGCTGTGGCGACCCCTAACGGGAGCAGCCAAAAATAGTAGTAGTAGATTTTTGTATTGCAGTTTCACAGTGTTTCTTACAGTAAACATCCTAAACTTACCTGCTGTCTCCTGGATGTTTATTAAGGAACCTGTTTAGCTATCCATCAAGTTAGCAATCACGTCTACGTCTATATATATGTATGTATGTGTGTTTATATATATATATATATATATATTAATATATATATATATATATATATATATATATATATATATATATATATATATATATATATATATATATATATATATATATATGTTTAAATATATATAATTGATATTGATATTCCGCTCCTCATTAGTCGAGCACTCACAACACCATTGACGGTTTCGGGAAAAAAACAAAAAAGCTATATATTTTTTTGTGAGATTCGGCTTTAGGCACACTCCTCCTAGCCAGTGAGATCCATGGTCTGTGTGAAGGTCACTATTGGATGGTGAGGTGTTTCCTCCATACATGGACATGAGTCTCTTGGAGAGAACCAGCTTTGAACAAATCTGCCTTCGGCAGTTGAGCGCAGGGCGAGGTTTCATAAGACAGAGCAGCAGAGAGGTAGCATGTTGATGTGATCCCCCTTTCTCTGAGTATGATCACAGCGTTCCCCAGGAGGTGAGCCAGCGTCTGATGCCAGGTCAGGCAGGGAAATGTATTCTTAATCTCAACATCATTTTGTCACTTCTTAGGTGGAAATTAGCCCAACTTGGATGCCAGCGGCTCGGCACTTATAAACCAAGGTTTGGCCAGTTACTTATGAAAGGTAACGTCATACACATGACTTGTGTTAATGTTCAAATTGGTATTCATATAAATCATTGGAAGCAAAGATGCTTTGTTTTCCAATGGGACAGCGTCCATGAGCTATTTTTAGCCCTTCCCGAGCGGAAGCGGAAGCTTCACAGCAAACGGAAGTCAAACATCGGATGCACTAGACTACATTAGAAATAAGCAGTTTGTTGTAATTTTCTTCGTTTTTTGCGTAATTTTTTTTGCTGTGTTTACCTATTTTTTTCCTAGTGTGCCATGGTGTACGTAAAACATTGCTGCTATGGAGAATGCAATACGGACTCCAGATACGCGGATGGTCCACATATGTGGTTGTACGGTTCCTTAATTTTCTGAAATCCAAACAGCAGCTTGAGAAGTGTTTAGTACGTTGGATCAGAGCTTGCGGCTGTCCACACGAGCAATTCAACGTTAACAAAGTCCATAAAATGAAGTATATCTAACATTTTGTTGGAGGAGAAGGACCCACGGATGATCGCCCTGATCCAATTCCACCACGTTATTGTCAAGAGAAGGTGAGTTTGACCTTGATCGCACGCACTGTTCTTGTGTTTTTTTTTTCAAAAAGCTAAAAATACGTTTCACTCTATGTGAAACGTATTGCACATAGAGTGAAACTTATTTTTGACTGTACTAACTTACATTACTTGCATGGCCTTCCTACCTTGAGTATGAGCCATTGTATAAATATCAGATTCACATCCATGGATGAATTACATGGAATCTTTTTTTTTAAATGTACTAAGTATTTTACATATTTTAATTTTTTCTTATCATTCTCTATCTCTGTTTCCATATTTGGGGGTGTGTGGGAGTCATGCTAAAGATCATATCTCTATGTGGGAGTGTGTAGCGGTGAGTGTGTACAGTGAATGATAAATGTAAGATGTTTATCTTATTGTGGCACTGGGTGTGAGTTGTTATGTTTGTCTCTCTTGTTATACTGTAAACATGGAAAATTAATAAACAGTATTTTCAAAAATAAACCAAAAAATAAATAAATATCAGATTCACCATTTAGAAACTAACACTTTTTGTAATATAGTCCCAGTATTTCAGAATACTTAAATTATTGGGACAAGTTAACATTATAAAATAAAATAAAATATTAAAAACTTAATAAAAGCTAATAAAAAAAAGTCCACTATTTAACTGTAATCAAGTGATCATAAAGCCATGAGCGGGGGTTGGGGTGCAGTCGGTACTTTGTCCCGGTGCTCCCTGGCCAGTCCGCTACTGACAGGGTCAGTAATAGAAGCTCAGTGCCGAAAAGCTGCACTTCAACCTCATATGAAATTGTTTGGTTTCAAATCTGAATGTGTGTAGTAGCCTACATAGCCAAATGAAGAGAAAATGAGAAACCTTGTGCTGTGTGACAGCTGACACCCCCCCCCCTCAATTAACCGGTCATCAACTCCTGTTTTTTTTCCTGTCCTCGGCAGTCCACGACACTGCAACCATCTCTTTAGTTGCAGGTTACTGTGCACCTCAATCTCCGATGTGAACTTTGCATCATTCGGGGTTCATATTACCGGATTTAGGGCAGCATATACGTGAGCTGGTGTTGTAAACACAGCCGTGCCGTACTGTCTAACGTGCGCCGCATGTCTGACTTCCTGTGATGCGTCCATAGCTACAGCGACGCTGTGACATCACTCGGACGCTGCCCCATTACCCTACACTTCACATCCGGGAGGGGGCGCCAGGGTAGGGTAGTGGTCTATTCTGTTGCCTACCAACACGGGATCGCCGAGTCAAATCCCCGTGTTACCTCCGGCTTGGTCGGGCGTCCCTACAGACACAATTGGCCGTGTCTGCGGATGGGAAGTCGGATGTAGTTATGTGTCCTGGTCGCTGCACTAGCGCCTCCTCTGGTCGGTCGGGGCGCCCCAGGGTCGGCAGAGAGGAGGTGGAGCAGCGAACGGGACGGCTCAAAAAGAGCAGGATAATTGGCCAGATAGAAATTGGGGAGAAAAGGGGGGAAAATTGGTAAAAAAAAAAAGTAAAAAACCAACAAATAAAAACACTTCACATCCGGCTTCCCACCCGCAGCGACGGCCAATTGTGTCCATAGAGACGTCTGACCAAGCCTGAGGTAACATGGGGATTCGAACCGCCAACCCCATTTTGGTAGACAGCGGAACAGACCCCCACACTACCCAGGCGCCAGGTGGGTAAGCATCATGCCATGTTATTAGTCAAAGCTGATGAGTTGCTACCTATAGCTGAAACAAAGCACATCTCTACATGGAAGGTAAATCTGGAGGGTTTCCTCCTTTTAACCTGCTTTTGTCTTTTCAAAATGTTGAAGTTGCAACGATGCAGCTGTAGATTCAGATGCAGCTGTAGATCCAGACGCAGCTTACGATCCAGATGCAGCTGTAGATGCAGATGTAGATCCAGATGCAGCTGTAGATCCAGATGTAGATCCAGATGCAGCTGGCGATCCAGATGCAGCTGTAGATGCAGATGTAGATCCAGATGCAGCTGTAGATCCAGATGCAGCTGACGATCCAGATGCAGCTGTAGATCCGGTAGGTAGGAGGCACGCATCTCCACACAGTCAGTCAGCTTTCTTTAGTTGTACTGTAGGCACTGTAATGCCATGATTTGTGTATGCATATGCTATGTGTGTGTGAGTACATATGTGCATGTGTGAATGTATGTGGTTTCTAGGATTGGACCCTCAGCCGTTGAGAGTCTGTACCAGTGCTACGCTTGGTCTTATATTTTAATAAAGAGATCAGCTCAGGATTTCTGCTGTTTTTGCAAGTTACATATTTGACTTTGTTCCTTATTAGTGTCAGTGTTACTGTTAACACTAATAAGTTAAGTGGCTTCATCTGCATTTAGGCTCCACTCGTCTGGGGCTGAGGCCATGGATGGTGGGTGGGTATCTAATTTAAACCCACTGCTGGGTATGAATCAACAACGTCTCAGTTACAAAGAGGGATGGGACTTGTGTTTAAGAGACATGCATAACATCACTGCTGATGTTGATGGCTATTATACACGTATATTTTACAGCAATTTGAGGTAAAAATCACACAGAATAAAACATAGTGTTCATGAGTACCATGTAGCTAAGCTTTTACCCATACATTAAAAAAAATGCTTTTGATGTCAATACTAGAAAGCTAATTTTCTTCTCAGCCCATAGAAGTGTATGTAATGACACTACTATATAATGAAACGGAATTTAACTGTCATAATCCACATGTTGTGTTTTAGCACTGTTGCCTCACAGCAAGAAGATCCTGGGTTTGAACCCCAGGGTTGTCCAACCTTGGGGGTTTTCCCGGGTCGTCTTCTGTGTAGAGTTTGAGTGTTCTCCCCGTGTACATGTGGGTTTCCTCCGGGTGCTCCAGTTTACTCCCACAGTCCAGAAACATGTAGGTCAGATGAATCAGCCATACTAAATTGTCCCTTGGTGTGAATGTGTGTGTGTGTGTGTGTGTGTGTGTGTGTGTGTGTGTGTGTGTGTGTGTGTGTGTGTGTGTGTGTGTGTGTGTGTGTGTGCGTGTGTGGGCCCTCTAATGGACTGGGGGCCTGTCCAGGGTGTCTCCCCGCCTGCTGGCTAATGACTGCTGGGATAGGCTCCAGCATCCAACGACCCCAATTAGGATAGGCAGCTTGGATAATGGATGGATGGACATTCACATGTTAATATTTGACTTGTAAGTTAGTGCTAAGCCACAACCACTTAGTGTAGGAAGATTTCTTTGCATGTTCCAGAGCTAAACCACTAACAACAAATCAGCAAAATGCCATTACTGATGGTCACATCTGTTATTCAGCTTTACATGACTTAGAATCAGGGCGGCATGTTGGCACAGTGGTTAGCGCAGTCGCCTCACAGCAAGAAGGTCTTGGGTTCGAGCCCCGGGGTAGTCCAACCTTACCTTAGTGGGTCATCCCGGGTCGTCCTCTGTGTGGAGTTTGCATGTTCTCCCCGTGTCTGAGTGGGTTTCCTCTGTGTGCTCCGGTTTCCTCCCACAGTCCAAAGACATGTAGGTCAGGTGAATCGGCCGTATTAAATTGTCCCTAGGTATGAGTGTGTGTGTGTGTGTGTGTGTGTGTGTGTGTGTGTGTGTGTGTGTGTGTGTGTGTGCCCCCTGTGATGGCCTGGCGGCCTGTCCAGGGGGTCTTCCTGCCTGCAGCCCAGTGACTGCTTGGATAGGCTCCAGCATCCCTGAGAGCAGGATAAGCGGTTAAGATAATGGATGGATGGATAATTTAGAAATAACTAGCTTCTTTTGAGTCATATTTTTTTATTTTTGCAGTCTAAAATCCTTCCTATTGTTCCTTTAAAATAACACATTACTCCCTTACAATCAGTCAGTCATAAGAACATAGCTGCTGTTAACCACTTTGCAGTATATTACATGTACATTACAATACCATCACTGTCAAAAATGTTACATCTATGTCACCCACAGCTAATAAGACACTTTTTTGTTTATTTTAATTAAAATAAAAAAGAAAAAAAAAAAAAACGTTCAGCAATTAAAATGTGAAAATTTTTTTTTTAATCTGCTGTATTAAAGTCACCAGTAATCATATATTGACTACTTTGTTGATAATGTGCAGTTAATGGTCTTTATATTAAGGTTTCACCAACCTGAGCTTTAACGACCTCTGTAAGCCCAATATTAGCCAAATCCACACAGAAGGCTGCAAAGCTATGAGAGAAGTAAGCAAAGGTATAACTAAATGTATGACAAAGGGTACTTTTTCAATAATAATTAAAAAAAAATATATATATATATATATATATATATATATATATATATATATATATATATATATATATATATATATATATAGTCATATTGTCAAAGCTTTTTTTTTCTTCCTGCAATCCAAAAATGTATGTGTAAGGTACATGAGAGCAAATTGCAATTAATCAGTTGCATAACTAAGTGACTAAAATCCTGGGCAGTAATTGAGGCCCACAGTGATTAGAGCGGGGGATTGGAAAAAGTAGTCTGGCTTGGATTTAATTTGTGGATTCAGGCAGACAAGTGGCTTGCTATCGGAGATAATAAGGCCAGGCTCTCTGATGTGTGAATAATGGCTGGCCAGAGGTTTACAGACATTAGGGTAATCAGTCCTGATGCGGATGAAGATGCGGCGCAATACCTGGGGGGGGGGGGGGGCTACTGATGGTTGATAGGACAATTAAAGCACTACTGGTTCAATGTTCTCTTTTGTGATGACAAAGGCATGCTGTGCTGAAGATCCAACCTCTGCTGCTGGAGAAGCAGAGAATGATCTCATCATTCATAAGGGCTCTATCTGGGATTTTACTTCAACATTGTATTCAAACAAATAGGCATATGTTGAAAAAAAAATCTTCATTGAGCTTCCTATTGACTAAATCTATCCTTAACTGTAGAGCAAAAACAAGTCTAGAAATCCGTGCTGTTAGTGTTGGATTAAGGTGGTCATGGGCCCCTGGGCTATTCTTTGTGTGGGACCCCTTAACTCATCATGTGCTACCAGAAAACAAGCAGGAAACCATCCAGACCCACTGTGCACCTGTACTGCACATGTAGGCACAGTACAGGTACAACAGGTAGGACGTGCATGCATCCTACTCAGATTATTACTAAATGTCCCTCTCAGGTCGTCCATGAGTGAGTAAGTGAGTGACCACAATTTGCCAAGCAAAGCCCAGAGGGACACGCCCTGGGAAAAGGGAATTTAGTGCCATGTGTAAAAGCATGCTAAGAATATTACATGCCCCCCCCCACACACGCACAAATTGAGACAGCCTTTACTATAAACAGAAATGCTATAGAAGAAAAGGCTTTCACAGTACATCTGCAGCAGAGCTAGTAACAGCTTTTAGCTTTCTAAACCAACATCTGCAGCAGTACAGAAACACCCTGTTTTACTGAGGTAAAATCACAACATCCTTATAGAGCCACAAATCTAACTGCTGTGCAATACTCCAATAAAATGAAGCCATAAAAATACAATAAACACAGCAGAATCACATAATAACAGCAATAATGCAACAGCAGCACAATCATAAATACATATTCCTATCCTTAGAAGTTTTTTCTTCCTTGTTTTTTCTGACAGAGAAGTCCTGAATGAGGCTGTTAAAATCTAATTTGTGCACAATATCACTTTCAGTGGACATCAGAGACAAGTGATTCAGTCAGCTTTGGCCCATTGTGGCTCTTAGTCTATTTTTAAGCAGTCCCAGTCATGAAAAAGAACGCTGCTCACTGGCACTGGTTACAGGCAACGTCATAAGTAGTCGGGTGTTATATCAACATTTGGAAATGCTGACTGGAGTTTGCTTCCTCTTATAAGTTGCAGCAGTGACCTTGCTGAAGTGTCCTCATTTAATTTAATACATTTTTCTGAATTGTCCAATTCCATCCACAGAATCTTCCTGCAGATCACCTGCATATTTCTTCTGGAGATTAGCCACTCCTGTGTGAAGATCTTGTACAGAGATGGATGAAATGTTGCTAAAAAAATCCACGTCTGCTGAGTATCTCTGTAGGAGTCATACCTCCCACCCAGTTCTGCGATGAGTCGATCTATGATGGTGATAAAAACTGTTGATTTGAACTTGTCTTGGCCTGATCACTCACAGCCAGGTCCAGTGGATTCTTCTGCTTGTTTTTTTTCTTCCTTTTTCTGGAGCCTCTGTGTGTCCACTTTGTAGTGTTGGACCGCAGATGGAGACTTGTTTTTTTTTCATCACTCTCAGAGTTGTCAAAATCTTCCCGTAGGCTGGCCACGTAATCCCTCAATGAGCTGATCAAATTAGCAGCATTACATAAATCCAGTTCAGCTGCCTGTAGAACAATACTAGTCTTGTGAAAATGATGCAGTGTATTGTTCCACATGTTCCACAGAAAGACATTCTGTAGTTTTCCCATCTTCATGTAGTGAGCTAGCTTCATCACGAGCAGTAAGAGTTTGGTTTGAGTCATCACTTAACTTTTGCAGTGACTCGAATTCTGGCATCATTCTGGTGCAGTGTTTTGCTGCTTGTGCATGTGCTTATCATTTAGTATCTGAAAGACCGTTCAAAGTCTCTATCTTGTGGTTGTCATTAGGTGGTAAACCCACTGTAATTGTCTTCCAACGGGACGTGGATTTGGCTGAAAAATTAAAAAGTCTGAACAAAATAAAATTTAAAAAAAAATCCTCTGTCTCAAGGCAGCAGTTAACACTGTTCAGCCCCACTAAATGGAGTGTGTGTGCAGTGCATGGTACCCAGTTCACCAAAGGTTGATTCTGTTTGTGTGATTGCAGGCCACTATAATTACCGGACATGTTGGCTGCATTATCATAACACTGGTCTCTGCAGTTATTAATATCAATTCCCATCCATGTCATGTAAAACACCAAGAACAGACTGGCAAAGTGATTCTTCTGCATGACCGAATTTGCACATCAGTGCAATTCTGCCATCAGATAACACATATGGCATAATGATTGTGAGGTGGTCTGCGTGTGTAAAATCTGGAGAAGAATCCACATTGATCGAAAAGTATTTTGCCACTTTTAACTGACTATCGCTGTGAGGACCCACTCTCCAATCAGTTCAATCAATTCTAAACATGTTGATGAGAGGTATGATGGTGTTCCCTTGCCAGTATTAACATACTCACTGAGACCTTCCTACACACCCATAAAGTTCCCATTATCAGGTTGCTCAAAAATTTTGCTGTGTCCCCCGAAACATAGAAATCGCTCTGCTGAAAATGTTACCACCCTCTTTAAAGCCTTGGTCCAATATTCACATTCACTGTCAAATTGATTTTTTAAATTCTGAATCTACATGCCCAGCATCAACACGGCACATAACATAAGTCAAGTTTATTATTATAGCACATTTAAAACAACTACAGTTGAACCAAAGTGCTGCAGAAGCTTAAAATACAATATGAAATAAGTGACATAATATAAATATTTGGGTAAAGAAAACATAATAAAATAAATAATATAAAATATAAACAATAAAACATATTTGCACAATAAAATCCTGTTGTCAAGCTCAACTTGAATTGAACGCCAGCAAGAAGACATATGTCTTTACCAAAGATTTAGAAGTCTCTAGGGTCTGAGCAGATCTTCTGTGTACTGGTAGGTTGTTCCAGCGATCAGGGCAGCCACATAAGCTATCATAGCTTTTCTGTGGCTCTCTGATCCTTCCTGTTCAGCCAAGTGCACGCCGATATTTTTCCAGCCACCATAGCCTGCTGTGAATGCAGACTGAAAATCGCTGTCCACAAACAATTTACATGTGAAACAAAACAAAGTATCTTTTGAAGGGGAATATAGCAACCATTCTGTGGCACAGTTTCATTATTTGCCCATGTCATTTTAAACAGGTTTTTTTTTTTTTGGAAAAGTGCCTCTTTTTGTATTTGTGTTGTCTTTCCAAGCCAATATTATCCGCAGCTTTGTTGTGACAAGTGTTAGGTCCTATTTTAACCCAGTGTGTCCTCATATGTTCATCAATTTTATCCCGTCATGCAGGATGCAAGCTATAGGTAGTGGGGTTTGTGGCCTCTTGCAGCCTCTTCACAGCAAAATGTGAGGCTGTTGTGGATGGATTTGAGGGGCCTGGGACATTATGGCTAATTCCCGGGGTGTTGTTGATATAACATACTGGCGTTTCGGGTGGTTGAAGTGATGGTCCAACTGTCTCAGACTTTTTAGCTGAGGGAGATGGTTGTGAGGCATGGCCGTGGTCAGCTTGGCTGGTGGCTTTGCCATTGCTAGAGCTAGCTGTGACTCCCATTGCATTTGTTTCAATCACAACAATGTTAGCCCTTAGCTGGAACTCCTCCTGCTGTGGATCCTTATTATGCATTTGTTGACGAGATGAAAATTCGGCAGCCTTGAAATATCCAGTCAATTTTGGAATGTTCCTTAGTAGTTCTTGGTCACAGTCTTCTTTCAGCCGTCTTGCATTTCGGTTTTGTGCTCCACTAACATGCATTCTTTCTGACATGTTGCTGTTATGCTGTCAAGTAGCAGCGGCGTATCATTTGAAAACCAAATTGCCGATCCAGCAGCTCATTGGCTAAATGCGGCTCACATATATTCTCAATCAGCTGCTTTTTTTGTCTCAAGTAAATTTAAAATAATTATAAATAGTCTGGCCAGTCCAGGGACCATCAAATGCAAGAGGCTTGCTTTCAGGAATAATGACCAAGCGCAGCTAAGATCAGCACAGAGGGAGCTGAACCAGAAACTCAAAACGGCAAAAGACAATACAGGAAATCCATTGAAAAGGACTTATGTGCAAATAATAGGAAGAAATTGTGGGCCACTGTGAAATCTATTACAAATATGACCTCTGCTCCAAGTTCCTGGACTCCTTCCAGGCCAAAGTAGATTATATCCACCAGTAACTTCTGGTACATGCCCCCCCCCCCCTGCATGCCTACCTACCTAAGTGCTGCCTCTCCTGTTTCTCCCCTTTGGATGCTCCTCAAGTTGCTAAATTGGTGACCACGGTCAAGGCTTTCACTTCTTTCCTGGACCAGATGCTCAACATCCCAGTCAAGGCATGTTTACCTACCCTGTGCCCCATAGTTGCGGACATGATCAACTCCTTGTTGAAAATGGCTGCAGTCACCCCCATCATCAGAAAGCCAGGTGTGGACCCAGATGACCTCAATAATTACCGGCTGATCTCCAACCTTCCATTTCTCTGTAAAATCCCAGAAAGAACAGTTACTGCCCAACTCCATCAGCACATGTCCAACCTTGAGCTCTATGGACCCCTCAAATATGGCTTCAGAGCACACCACAGCATGGAGTCTGCCCTTATCAAAATCAGCAATGACCACCTTGTTGCTGGTGATTCCGGCCACATCATAGTCTCATTCTCCTGGACCTTTCTGAAAACTTCAACACCGTTTACCACACCACTTTCCTCAACCACTTATCTGAATAGCTAGGCCTCACTGGTGTTGCTCTCTCCTGGGCCCAACCATACCTCACCAACAGGAAACAATGTCACTATCCGACTTTCCAGTTCCACCCTATCCCTTGTCAGCCAAGGCGTGCCACAAGGCTCCATACTTGGACCCCTCCTCTTCACATATACATGCTCCCCGATGGTCAGATCATCCGCCACTATTGTTAAAGTCTCCATTGCTACGCTGATGACATGCATCACTCAACCATCCTCTCAGCTACCCCCACAATCCCTTGTCTGCTGCTTCCTCCAAATAAAAATCTGGATGTTTTAACATCTACTCAAGCTAAATAGCAATAAGCGTGGGCTCATGTTTGTGACCCCAAGGCAATGGTATGGAAGGGTGGAGATCTTCTTCTAGACATGGATGACTGCGCCATCTGCCCTTCCCCAGAAGTCTGCAACATCGGTGTCATTCTGGACTCCACCCTCTCATTCCAGTCACACATCAAATCCGTCACCAAATATGCTTTCTTTGACCTCAAACACATCTCCTGATTCCAGCCACTACTCACAGACTCCATGGCAGAGACCCTCATCCATGCCTTCTTTGCCTCCCAACTGGATTATTGCAGTAGAGTCCTGCCTGGGGTACCTAGCAAAGCCCAGACAGGCTTCATTCAGTATGTTTAGAATTCCAATGCCGGGGTGCTCACCCACAACAAGCTCTGGCAGCTTATCACTCCCACCTTTGTCCACCTTCACTGGCTCCCGGTCAAATCCCACATTTCCTATGAAATCCTCCTCCTCGCCTTTAAATCCCTCCATGCCCTTACCCTCCAGTACTGTTCAGACCCCCGCAACCCCTATATTCCATCCCGGAATCTGCAGAATGGGCTTGCTTTCCATCCCCCACACCAGCCTGCGGACTTTTGTTAAGGCCTAGGTGAACGTGCGGAACCAAGGAGGGCAGGAGACAGTGCAGTGGTGCTCGAACAGGTTTATTCGCCTTAGCCAAAATGGTCAGCAACAGAAAAAACAGGAATATGGCAGGTGGCGGTGACTGAAGGCAGGCTGGCACCTTCCCGGGATCTGGGCTGAAGCAACGAGGTCCTGGATCTGGAAATGGCAAGGGGGAGAGTTTGGTCAAAAACAAGCAGACAGGGAGAGCACTTTCTCAGGAAACTTCTTCCGTACAGAGTACGCTGGCACTACCGATAAGACGGAATTATCTGGCGAGGTGGTGGAGACTGAACCAGGCTTTTAAGGAGGAGAGGTGGGTAATTGCACATGGGGATCAGGTGTGCCTCGCTGCACTCAGCCCAGAAGTAGGTCAGCCACGCCTCCATGTCACCGCCCATCCTGCAGGTACTCAGAGAGAGGAGGAGAAAAACAAACCAAATACAAACAGAAAACACTCAGACAATAACAGTAACCCCCCCCCCCAATGGACGCCTCCTGGCATCCTACCAGGCTTGTCTGGGAATCTATTATAAAAGTTAATTTAAAGGTTAGGATCCAGAATCAGGGAGCGTGAAACCCAAGAGCGCTCCTCGGGGCCGTACCCCTCCCAATCTACCAGATATAGGTAGCCGCAGTCCCGCCTGCGGACATCCAGGATGCGGTTGACAGTGAAGGCTGGGTGGCCATCGATGAGATGAGGGGGTGGGGGTGGAGGGGGGTCGGCCGGAGGGTTCAGAGGACTGTCAGTAACCGGTTTCAAGAGGGAAACATGGAAGACGGGGTGTACCTTGAGTGCTGAGGGAAGCCTCAGTTTGACGGCACTGGGGTTCACGATGCACTCCACAGTGTAAGGGCCAATGTACTTAGGAGCCATCTTTCGAGACTCTGTCTGGAGAGGGAGGTCCTGAGAGGAAAGCCAGACCTGTTGGTCCACCTTGTACTCCGGGACAGGGGTTCGGTGTCGGTCAGCGATCTGTCAGTTCCGGGCAGCAGTTCTGACTAGAGCGGCCTGGGCTTCACGCCACACTCGACAAGCTCGGGGGAAGTGGGCCTGGCTGATGGAACTGCCACCTCGGTTTCATGGCTGGGGAATAGTGGAGGTTGGAAGCCATTAGTGACCATGAATGGAGACATACTGGTTGCAAAGCTGACCAGGGAGTTGTGGTGGGAATACTCCACCCATGGCAGGTGCATGGACCAGGAGGCTGGAAGATGTGATGCCATGCACTGCAGGGAGGACTCCAGGCTCTGATTGGCTCGCTCTGTCCGGCCGTTGGATTGTGGATGGTACCCCGACATCATGCTGTCAGTGATACCTAAGGTTTGGCAAAAATATTTCCATACCTGGGAGGTGAATTGAGGCCCCTGTCTGAGACGATGTTGGGGAATGCCATGCAGGTGGAAAACATGCTGTATTAGAAGGTCAGCAGTTTCTAAGGCTGATGGGAGTTTGGGCAATGGGACAAAGTGTACAGACTTGGAAAAATGGTCAACTATTGTTAAGATAGTGGTATTACCTTCTGACGGGGGCAGGCCAGTGACAAAGTCCACCGCTATGTGAGACCAGGGGCGATGGGGAATGGGTAAATGTTGAAGGAGTCCAGCTGGTGCCCGGTGAGAAGGCTTGTTGTGAGCACACACTGAGCAGGCGGCAATGAACTCCCGGGTGTCAGCTGCCATGGTCGGCCACCAGAAGCGCTGTTAAAGCTGGAAGATGGTCCGATGGACCCCAGGATGACACGCCACCTTGGATGCGTGGGCCCACTGGAGCACAGAGGATTTCACGAACGATGGAACATACAGTCGTCCAGGCAGACACTCTCCCGGCACGGCTTGTTCTTGCTGGGCTTCCTGGACACGTTCCTCCACTTCCCACCTGGCCACTCATGCAGGCTGACGGAAGTATTGTCTCATCGGGGGTTCCCTCTCCCTCTGGGGTGAACTGCCTGGAGAGGGCATCTGGTTTGACATTTCATAAACCTGGCCGGTATGCGAAGGTACACTTGAACCTGCCGAGGAAGAGCCTGGCGTGAGTTGAGTCAGCGAGCAGTTTGGAGGTAGGATGGGTTTTTATGGTCCGTCCAGACGATGAAAGGGTGGGCTGCTCCCTCTAGCTAGTGCCGCCATTCCTGGAGGGCCAAAACCACCACTAGCAACTCTCGGTTTCCCACGTTGTAGTTTCCCTCTGCTGGAGTTAGGCAGCGGGAGAAGTACGCACATGGGTGAAGTTTGTGGTCTGCAGGGGAGCAGACAGCCCCGACTCCTGAATCAGAGGCATCAACCTCAACGATAAATTGGAGGTCTGGATTTGGATGAGTTAATACAGGCGCACTTGTGAACCTGCTTTTCAGTTTATCAAAAGCAGACTGGGAAGCAGGCGACCAAACAAAGGACTTTTTGACAGAGGTTAGCTGGGTAAGAGGGGCAGCAATGCTACTATAGTTACAGATAAATCTCCTGTAAAATTTGCAAAGCCCAGGAATATCTGGAGGTGCTTGCATGTGGCTGGAACTGGCCATTCTACAACTGCCCTGATTTTTTCTGGATCTGGTCTGAGCTGCCCCTTCTCAACCAGATACCCCAAAAAGCTTACTGTGGTAGTATGGAAGTCAATTTTTTCAGCTTTGACAAACAGTTTGTTTTCAAGCAGTCTACTCAACACCAGTCTCACGTGGTTAAGGTGTTCTTCATGGCTGCAGGAGAAAATCTGGATATCATCAAGGTACACGAAAACAAACCTGTTCAGCATGTCTCTGAGTATATCGTTGACTAGGGCCTGAAAAACATCAGGAGCATTAGTCAAACCAAAAGGCATTACCCGATATTCAAAATGCGAAATTCAATGGCATATTGTGAGACTGGCTGTTATCCTTGTTTTAGCATCAGCATTCTTGTCGTGGCCTCTTTGCCTTTAACCGGGTGGTCAAAAACCTTCCTCATTTCCTGAGTGAAGGTGTTATAATCTGAACAGATACTCGGTGAGTGAGTGGATACGGCTAGAGACCAAGCTGCAGCTTGGTCAGACAGGAGGCTCATAATGAATGCAATTTTTGACTGATCGGTTGAATAGGTGGCTGGTTGCTGACTAAAAACTTACGAACACTGGTGGAGAAACTGGGCACATGTCCCTAGTTTACCTGAATACCTCGCAGGGATGGGAATGTAGGGCTCCCGGGGTGTCGGGGTAGGTGCTGTGGTCGGTGCCGGTCAAGGTGTGGGTGGTGGTGGGGAATTGGTGGCTGTGGAGACGGTGGAGACTTGGCTGGCGATGGTATCCATTCTGCCGGTTAGCTGTGTCACACTGGTGATCAATTGCTGCAGATTGTCCATGATTTTTCGAAGGGTGGAATCATGCTGACCCACCACTGCGCCTTGGATCTCTCGTGCTCTTTTCTGATGTTCTGTCCCTGCTGGGTCCATTTTTGCCAGATAATTCTGTTAAGGCCTCAGTGAGCGTGCGGACCCAATTAGGCCAGGAGACAGTGCAGTTCTGCTCGAACAGGTTTATTCACCTTAGCCAAAATGGTCAGCAACAGAAAAATAGGAATATGGCAGGTGGTGGTGACTGAAGGCAGGCTGGCACCTTCCCAGGATCTGAGCTGAAGCAACGAAGTCCTGGATCTGGAAATGGCAAGGGGGATAGTTTGGTCAAAAACAAGCAGACAGGGAGAGCACTTTCTCAGGAAACTTCCTTCTGTACAGAGTGCGCTGGCACTACCGATGAGACAGAATTATCTGGCAAGGTGGTGGAGACTGAACCAGGCTTTTATGGAGGAGAGGTGGTTAATTGCACAAGGGGATCAGGTGTGCCTCGCTGCACTCAGCCCAGAAGTAGGTCAGCCACGCCTCCATGTCACCGCCCATCCTGCAGGTACTCAGAGAGAGGAGCAGAAATACAAACCAAATACAAACAGAAAACACTCAGACCATAACACTTTTGGGGATAAAACCTTTAGAGTAGCAGCCCCCACCCTTTGGAAGTCTATTCCAGCAGAGATCTGCAACGTTGCTTCTTTGAACAAATTTAATACACTACTGTAAACCTACCCTTTTACTAAAGCCTATGGTATGTAGTCTTCTGATCTTTGTTTTAATGTTTTGTTTTTTTTTCACTTCTGTAGTGTAAAGCGTCCTTTGGTTCATTGAAAGGCACTATACAAAACTAAGTTGTTGTGTAGACAAAAACAACTTAGTTAAACTTCTGAGTGAGAGAAGGATATAACATTGAAACAGGATAACAAAATTATATATATATATATATATATATATATATATATATATATATAAAACATGCAATGAGGGGGATGCCAAGCAGTGTCAAGGTGGCAACACTATCACCATGGAGTCTGCGAGGAGGACAGATTGCACGTGGGACAGACTGCAAGTGCACACAAGGGAGACTCACATTACACCATTCACACTCAAAATAAGAGAAAGGACAAGACATCAACCAGAGGGAGAGAAAATACTTGTGAGTCAATACTATATACGCTATAATATTATCAGCAGAACAGTGCTTGGTAAAGTCATTGAGACATAAACCGACCCGGCATGCCGTACAGGTTGTGGAGTACTCAACTTAAAGGCAACTAATACGCCCATTTCACGCCGCGGCCATCTTGGATTAAAAAAAACAAGTGGTGGGAACTTAGCCACGCCCCCTTCTTACTCAATCGGAAATCAATGCAGCCGGGGCCAGCAGCAAACATGGTTTGGACTACCAACCTCGAGCACCTACCGTCATTTACCACAATATGAAAACTAAGCTGGATCTGTTCTTTATCGAGTACTTTCTGCCTCTCCTGTGCCAGTGAAAGAAGCTGTTTAATCACAATAACATAAAAAATAAGATACATTTCATTTTTATACTGTACATTCAATATTTATACATTAGATTGTCCCATCTACAATATTTTCATTCTTTGTCCTTTGATTTTAAAAAAACTGTTGGTTTATTTTAAACTAAAATATGTTCGGTCAACTGTCATTCTGTTGTAGCAATAAACTGGAACTGGCTACCAACTCAAATCATCAATTGTTTACTAAACTAAGATAGTGATTGCTCATCTCAAGGTGTGGGCTAAAAAATGGGACTGTACTGACATGAAGTTAAATATGTTTCAATCTGTCTAAGGTTTGTGTGCACTATTTTCTTGTCAGCTGAATTTAACAAAGGTTTAAAACAGTGGTCCCTGAAAATTTGTTAGGAGAGCACACACAGTCCACAGTTGGTTGACTGTTCCACTTAGTGAAAGGGGTATGACTCCATCAAAAATGTGGTACTCCTTTATGCGTCTTATTGACCGTTCGACGTGTATTCTCAAGCCAGCAATACTCTGTGTGTCTGTGAGCTCATCACAGCTAAACTGTCCACTTGGGCCTAAAAATGCAGGGATGACAAGTTTTACATCTATTTCATCGAGCAGGTCTTTGATAAGGAAGCCCTTATCGGCCATGACCTCATCACCTGACTCTAAGAGGTCCAGATCACCTGACCTCTTAGTTATCTCCTTGTCAGAAATACATCCTGTGTATAGATTACTTACCAGGCTAACTGACCCTGAGGGAGTGATCCCAATTAGGGATTTCAGTGTAGTGTTACATTTATAATGGGAGTATGTCATGGTGTTCAAAACCTTCGAACTAGCTGTCTCGATGCGGCTCTCTGTGCAGTCTAGTATCACTCTTGTGTTTGGGTAGAATTCCCTGAATACTGGTGGCATTAGCTCGTCTACTGCTGCTCTACTAGGCCATACTGGGAGGGTCCCTAACATAAAGAGCAGATAGTTGGCCCACGTCGTACAATTCCTGCTGACTGTGGCCGACGACATATTGGATCGTACAGATAAATCCAGAGCAAAAAAGCCCTGCCTCACATGGCACAAGAATAGGAAAAACTGATCAATCAGCAATAAATGCTCTGCATGGAAGCCAGAGACAGAAATGTGTTCTAGGTTATGGCTGTTCCTTTGCATTTGAGTCCATCGCACCATGGACTCTGCAGTAGGCTGTAAAGCTAGGAAGAGTGCTTTAAGGGTGTGGTAATCCTTAAAACCAGCGTAAAACCTGATCAGATTGGGTGCACACTGGAAGTATTCTAGACCAAAACGCTCACTTTTCAGCTTTTTATTTTCGTCCTCCAGGAAAGCGATGCATTTCTTTACTGCATCAAGCTGGTCTTCCACAGAAAGGGGCTTCACGTCGTAGTCATGATCAGGTAGAGTCACCGAACCCTCACTGGACACATGAGGATATGTCATACATGTGGGAAGCAATATAAATCCACACATTTTCCTGTTATCAAGATGATGTGTCAGAACAGACCTATCCACTATTGGAAGATTAGTGAATATATATATATATATATATATATATATATATATATATATATATATATATACATATTATACAATGCAGTAATCTACATGTTTGAAAAATTGTATTGTACTGACAGTAACAACTCACCTATCTCCCTCCTGTTCCTCTTCATCTTCTTCCGCTATTAAGTCACCAATGCGACTACAAACAGGAGCAAACATTTTTCAACGTCAAACTTCTGTCTCCCTTCTAATGTTTTAGTCACAGTGAAACTGGTCACCGCAATATTATTTAACTGGCTGTACATGGTGCAACCTCTGCAGCTCAATGCATACAGTATGCCTACATATACATAATTTCTGTTGCAATAATAGCAGGAGGAGTAAACATTTAGCCATATGGCATCTTAATGTGGAATTTAGTTGTAAACATGAGTGCACAACTGTAAACGTTACTCACCCATTTGCTGACTCGGGTGTCACCTCCCCAGCAGGTTGACCACCATGAACAGGAACCCTAAAAATACAAGCTATTATTGGCAGGTATTATGTTTCATTTCATCAACATCCTAAAATCATTTTCATGACAACATCCAGCTAACGTTATAATAGCTCTGCATGACCTACCGTGATGTCTGTCTGCTAGTAAAGTTAGTAAACTTAGCTACCTCCTCGGCGTAGGTTGATTTGACCATGGGAAAATGGTCGGTAGAGTTCCGGGTTTCAGTTTTGTCAGCCCAAGAAACGTCTTGAGAAAACAGTCCTCGGTGAAGTGCTTTGAGCACACCCTGGTGTTGTCTATGATCTATAATGACAAATGATATCTGACGTTACTGTCAGCAACATGTTAACTGTTATGGTTGTAGTTAGACCAGGAAGCTAGCTAACAACGTTGCTAGGGAGCTAGCTAGCTAGCTATCCAGCCAGCTAGCTAGGTAAAGGTGAAGGTATTGGTAGTTACCTGAAAATGTGGCCCTGTATCCCTCTTAATTTTCACCACCCATGCCTTACGGGTGTGCAGGCGTTTGGGGGAAGCGGTGAAACGTCAAGGATTTATCTCTTTCCCTTCTTTGATAGGAGTTGCAGGATGGTACACAGCAGTACGACATGTTGCTTCCAGCAGTGTTTTCAATGAAGTAAGAAGGGGGCGTGGCTAAATTCCCACCGCTTGTTTTTTTTCTTAATCCAAGATGGCCGCGGCGTGAAATGGGCGTATGGTAGGCTAAGGCAAAAAGATGAATTTTAAGTTTGGTGTAACCCAGGTTTCAAATAGAGCAATAAATCGGTAAATATTAGATAAATAAATTTTAATTTCACAGTAATTAATTTTTGGTAATAAATAGGAAATAATTTTTTACATGGTAATAGAACATTATTTGACAACCCTTTTAAAAATTGATCAGGACTTCCTCTTTAAGCTCCTCCTCACGTGGCCTCTCTGGGCAGCTAACGACACTCACTAGACTAGAGCGAGGCTAGCAACGACAGAACGAAAACGCAAGAAAAGGTCTAAGAAAACGGCATTAGCTAGATACATCTAAAACGTTGAATTGATCAAATTATTCACCAAAACCAGAGTTGAACCAGAGTTGGAGACTGTGGGAAGATTTAGAACTAAGAACTAGACGGTTTTGGTAAGTTTCCTTTCGTTTTATTGGATTTGAATGAACACGTTGTACTCTGAGTTTGCTACTGTAAAAGCTAGCTAACAAAGTATTGAAGTATGAATCGGGAAAAGATAGGATAAATGCTTTATTCGAGAAGTACATGATTATTTTGTATTTTGATAAGGAAAGAGCAGGATGCGTTTGTTCTTGACATTTTGCAAATGTATTTTGTGTAACTGAAATAATTGAAGTAACCTAGTTGACGGCGATCACAGTTGTAGATCAGTGACTGTGTTATTGCTGATGTTTTGTTGAGCCACTGCAGACACCGTACTGAGGAACACTCAGTTATACAGGTTACCGGGTTAGGGCCCGCGAAGCGATAGTGCTGGATGTCAGCTACACGTATGTCGTCTTATTGCATCCTCGTCGTGTTGGTTAATAAACCAGGTTGTGAGTACTAACCCTGTGTCATTCATGAGAACACGAAACAACAGTCAAAAGAATTGACGGCGAGAGTAGAAGTATCCCTTCGCCACAGCCATTTTAGTTAACTTTTGGAGTAGAATATATTTATTTTGATGATTGAAGAGTTTTGCAAGAAACTTTATTTTTTTTTTGTGATGTGCAGGCCATGTTTTCTGTCCCGGGAGAGTTTCCCAGGACTGAGGTATCGAAGAGTATTCTTCTTCGTGTGTGACTGAGAGACAGCAGCGCGACACCGGTGTGCAACTGCGGGAGACAGCAGCGCGCACGTGACAACAGATGGCGAGCCACCCCCAAGGATCTCTTACCATTGAAAGAACACGGTTTGACTTATCAAATCAGCCTACTGCTTTGCCATTGTTGCTAGGATCCGACTTTCTCTCACTCAGAGTGAGACTTGAACTGAACTGTTGACACTGAACTAAACTGCAATGAAAGGAATACCCTGTTAAGTGTAACATTGCATTCATTAAGGTTAAATTGTTAATGTTACTGACTGCATATTGATGTTTTGAGTTGAATGGTGAACTTGAATGATCTTTCCTGCAAGGTTTAATCTTAAAGGGTCAACTTACCTGAAAAAGGGATTTTAGAGTGTAGACTTACCTGTTTCACCTGAAACTAAAAAGAGTTAACTCAAATAATATAATAACTGAAACAAGATAGGTCTAGCTTGATAAAGTAGACTGTTATCCTGGGAAAAATGTAGACCGGTCTAATCTTAATTAGAAAATGTAAAATCGATAATTCACTAAACTAATTAGAAACCTGAAACTAAAACAACCTAATTGGAATTAAAAAGGGATTCAAACCAGGAATTTAAGTATATCTAAATGTGTGGATATGTGACACATAGCTGTGAATAGGTTTCATGTTTCAAGCGAATTTACACTATTTTGTCATTAAATTGACAGCTTTTTCATTTTGTAGCCCCAGTCTCTGGTCTGCTATTTTGTTGCTCAACCACTCCATAAGAGCCTAGGTCTGGTCCAGTGTGAGATAGTGACACAAGTGTTGCATAAATTTGGCGAGTCAGCCAGGAGTGGTTCAGTTTAGTTTAGAGACCAGAGACCTTAGATAGTGTCTAGAGATGGAAGTAGTTCAAACGAGCAGCATCAAAATCCCTTACTCAGTTATAGTTAGTGGTTTAACCAATACAGTAGCAGATGAAGAACTATTCAACTTCCTTAAAGAATATGGCTCCATTGCAAGGATAGTTCCAGTAGATTTGGAGTCAGAAAAACACGTCATAATAGAGTATGACTATGGCACAGCTGTACGGACACTCTCGCCCATGTTGCTGTACAAACTTGACAGTAAGACCCAAGCTGGCACTAGTTACCACATTATTGTCTTAGCTAGTGTCTACACACCAGTAGCTAGCAAAACAGCTACACAGACTTACCTATCAGAGATAAAAGAGATAGCAAAACAGACTGGCAAAGACCTTGCCACTCTCCTCAGAGAAAAACTCGCTGTCATCAGAGAGGCTGTTGAACCGGATGGCTCAGAAACCCAAGAGGAAGACATGGGGTTGAATTTGGCTGATACCCCAGAGCAACATGTTCCAGAAATTTCTGCACAGCCACGGGTCAGTCCTCCACCCAGTGCAGCCCCAGAGCAACATGTTCAGCCAGAGTTTAACTGGTCTTCACCACCGGTAACCTCCAAAGAAAAGACACAGCCTGCTCTGAACCTTCCCGATGTCAATCCACCTGAAGTCCAGAAGGTAATAGTCAAGCACATAGTCAGAAACGAGGACTGCTATGCATGTACACACACACACATACACGAGACTCAGTTCCTTTTCTGTGCATTAAGCCTGCCCCAACCAAGAAGTGGATTATGATACATGGCGTTTGATTGTGGGACTTCTCCTTAAAGACACAAAATAGTCAGATCTACAAAAGTCACGGAAACTCATTGAAAGCCTTTCATCACCCGCTATCGACATAGTGAAGCACCTGACACCTGAACATCCTCCAAATGCATATTTGGACATCTTGGATTCTGCTTTTGGTACTGTCGAAGATGGAGATGACCTCTTTGCAAAGTACCTCAATGCCAGTAACGTGCAGCGAAGTCCATGGCTGGGTAGGCAGAAGACAGCAAGCCAGAGGATAGGAGGGAGTCAAAATACATCCGTTCACAAAATGCGAGGCAGGTTAGCGATGTGCCTAATCATTGATACTGAGACACTGTAAGAACAGACATGCATGCACAAAACTCCAAACCCGTTTGCTTTCATTCCACATGCCAGAGAGAGGCACAAGCAGACTCTGCCTCAGCAGCCTGCATTCACAAATGCCAGCTTTGGGAGCAAGCCATCCTGAATAGGGCATGCCTTTTATTGATAAAACAAGTTTTACATTATTTTTTGCTTAACAAAAAGCTTAACAAATTAAAGTTAGAAAAATAAGTAAATAAAAATAAATAAATATTTTTTGTAACTATCATGATATGTTTTTTTCTTATTAGCCTGGGTGAGGCACTGTCTACCCTGCCTCCCCTGACTGCACATCACTGCTCAATACAATGCAAGATAGCGGTGAGAAACCCTCAGCTTATCTTCAACAGCTGCAAGTGATGCTAAACACCACCTTCAGGAGGGGAGGTGTATTGGCAAGTGACGTGGACCGGCAACTCTTAAGACAGTTTGTTGGAGGTTGTTGGGAAGACATCTTAATATGTGAACTGCAGTTAGAACAAAAGAAACAGAACCCACCTACCTTTGCAGAACTTCTCCTGTTACTCCGCACAGGAGAAGACATGCGGAATTCCACAGCATCCCGCTACAAACAGCACTTCGGTGTGTCAAGATCGAAAGTGACATCCCATTATCAAGGTGTTTGTCAGCAGTATGAAGAAGAATGAGCCTCATCACAATCGACTCATGATCCCCAATGTGAGATCCAAGATCTAAAAAAAAACAAATAGGCGACTTACAAATACAGCTCACACACATTACAAAGAAAGCCAACAGGAAGACAAGACCAGTTACCAATCAAGTAGCCCTCGAGTCAGCTATCGCAGAGTCCTCAGCCGACACTCCCACACCCCAGAAGATGAAGCATCAAAGTAGAGATGGAAACAACAGCACAAGCAAAAGACCAAAACCCTGGTATCGATTCAGATGTGGAGAGGATGGGCATATCAAACCCCAGTGTGAAAGTGAGCCAAACCCCTCTCTGGTAGCCTCAAAAAGGAAGCGGCTGAGAGAAAAGCAGCTAACATGGAACATCAAAAACGGTGCTTCAAAGCCTGATGATTTAAACTAGAGTCAGTTACTGCTGAGGGGCAAGCAGGGGCTGGAGCACTGACAAAGAGCCCCAAACAGAAACGGCACACCTCCAACATGTGCTTTCATACCAAAAGCAGTCAGTAACCCTACCAAAAGGATTGTTTGGAACTAGGTACACCACACAAGTGACGATAGGCGACCGAAATTGCAGCTGCTTATTAGATACCGGCTCTCAAGTAACGATGATCCCCAATTCCTTCTACCACGATAACCTGTCCCATCTACCTATCCACTCATTGAACAACCTGCTTGAAGTGGAGGGAACCAATGGTCAGGATGTCCCTTACCTTGGCTATCTCAGCGGACTCCAAAAAGGTGGCAGCTGTACAACAGACCAGCAACCCAAAGGATCCAGGTGAAATTATGAGTCTACTCGGGATGGTTAATTACTGTTCTCGATTCATCAAAGGTTTTTTTCTATCTCTGCACCACTGCGCAAGCTCACAAGGAAAGATACGCCATGGGAGAGGGGTCCAGAACAAGAAGCAGCACTAAAGGCCATCAAAGACAGCCTCACCAGTGATACCACCATGTCATACTTGGATTCGAACAAAGGAACGGAGCTGATCGTTGATACCAGCCCTGTAGGGCTTGGCGCCATCCTTTATCAAAAAGGGAAAGGTTGGAGATGCACCATAGCATATGTAAGCCATGCTCTTAGCGATGTGGAAAAGTGCTACTCACAGACAGAGCGAGAAGCACTGGCTGTCATTTGGAGCTGCGAGCACTTTCACTTATCCATCTATGGACATCAGTTAACACTAGAGACTGATCACAAAGCCCTTAAGATCATCTGGAACAATCCCAGATCAAAACCACCTGCCAGAATCGAGAGATGGGGACTGAGGCTTCAGCCATACTACAAAGTGGAGTATAGAAAAGGAGCTGACAATCCAGCCGACTTCATGTCCCGTCATCCTATACCCACACAGACAGGTGACAGTAAATTGGCATCAAAAGTATCAGAGGATTATGTCAACTTCAAGACAAATCACGCCACACCCAAAGCAATGACTCTCACAGAGATTAAAGAGGAGACTGTGATAGACCCAATCCTAAAAAGGTCAGTGCAGATATCAGAAACAATACGTGGTACAAGGTCACAAATAACACACATCACACTGCCATTCTGAGGCAGTTCAAACAAATTAGCAGTGAACTAACAGCATCACCCACGGACGATATCGTATTAAGAAACATGGGAATCGTCATCCCCACAGCCCTACAGAACAGAGTCCCACAGCTCACCCAAGAGGGGTACCAGGGCATTGTTAAGACAAAAACACTCCTCAGGAAAAAAGTTTGGTTTCTAAACATGGACCAACAAGCAGAAGCTACAGTCAAAAACTGTATAACATGCCAGGCGAACACACCAGTCACACACTCAGAGCCACTGCAGATTTCGGAGTTACCAGAAGTCCCCTGGCATAGCACAAGTGCAGACTTCTATGGACCTCTCCCCACTGGAGAGTATATACTTTTCATTGTGGATGAATACACACGGTGCCCAATAGTTGAGCCTTCTAAGTCAACTTCAGCTAACACAGTCATCCCAGTTATAGACAAAGAATTATCCATGTTTGGAATCCCCAGAGTGCTCTAAACAGACAACGGCCGTCCGTTTAATGGTGCACAGTTTGCTCAGTTCGCAACCTACCTTGGGTTTCACCACCGCAAAATCACACCCCGTTGCCCCAGGCTAACGCCAATGCAGAATGTTTTATGCACATACTAAGCAAGACCATCCGTGTAGCAGGAACACAAGGCGTACCATTGAAGCTGTCACGGCAAGAACAGTAGAGGACCTAAATACAGACAGCAAGGACAGGCTGGACTTGAACAAACCTTTATAGCACAAACACTTACAAACAGTAGGAACAGAAGGCAGGTGCAGACAGCGGGAAAGCTCACAAAATGAAGTGGCGATCTGGCGATCAAGAGTCTCTGACTGTGTCAGGGGGTGTCTCTGTGAGTGTGCAAGACGAATCAACAAAGAGCCCGAGCAACCAAGGGGCATATATACCTGGGAGGGGGGGGGGGGCAATCAGGGAGATCAGGCGCAGGTGCGCCGGACCCATACAGCCAATTGCAGAAAGGGAAGGAAATTGAGCGCTGGTGAGCAGAAACTGCACAGCCAATCAGAGAAGGGAACAGGAGAGTGAAGCCGGGCGATCAGGTTCACTCAGGCACACTGGCGCAGGTGAACTGAAACAACAATCAGGGGATGGGAGAGTCCCAATGACCGAGATCACAGACCCATGACAGGACCCCCCCCCCCCCCCCGCCGTCAATGGATGGATTCCAGACATCTCATACAAACGGACCATGAGCACCAAGCAAGACGGACGGAGGGGATATTGGGGAGGGTAAATGGGGCCAAAGATCTCAGGTGGATGGCCTGAGGGCTGGACCAATGGATGGAACCAATTTGGAGGGCGACCAGGATGCAGGACCGAAAGGCAGGGCAGCTCTGACGAACGGGCAGATGATGATATGGAGGCCAGTGACACTGACAGAATCGCTGCTCTGGAAGCCAGTGACACAGGCAGGACCGAGGCAGTGTGACGGCCGCTCAGGGAACAGACTTCAGAGGCGGCGGGACGGCCACTCGGGGACCAGACTTCAGAGGTGGCAAGTCGGCCGCTCGGGGACCAGACTACGGAGGTGGCGGGACGGCCACTCAGGGACCAGACTTTAGAGGCAGCGGAATGGCCACTCCAGAACCAGACTTCAGAGGTGGCGGGACGGCGGCTCAGGAACCAAATTTAGGAGGTGGCAGGACGTCTGCTCGCGGTTCAGGCTTCAGATGCGGCGGAACGGCTGCTCGGGGAACAGGCTTCGGAGGAGGCGGGGCTGCCGCTCAAAGGCAGGCTTCGGAGGCGGCGGGACGGCCACTCGGGGACCAGACTTCAGAGGTGGCAAGTCGGCCGCTCGGGGACCAGACTACGGAGGTGGCGGGACGGCCACTCAGGGACCAGACTTTAGAGGCAGCGGAATGGCCACTCCAGAACCAGACTTCAGAGGTGGCGGGACGGCGGCTCAGGAACCAAATTTAGGAGGTAGCAGGACGTCTGCTCGCGGTTCAGGCTTCAGATGCGGCGGGACGGCTACTCGGGGAACAGGCTTCGGAGGAGGAGGGGCTGCCGCTCAAAGGCAGGCTTCGGAGGCGGCGCGGCAGCCACTCGGGGGAACAGGCTTTGGAGGCAGCCCAGCAGCCACTCATGAAGCAGACTTTGGAGGCAGCCCGGCAGCCGTGACTTCGGAGGTGGTGGAACGACCACTCAGGGACCAGACTTTAGAGGCAGCGGGATGGCCACTCCAGAACCAGACTTCAGAGGCGACGGGACGACCGCTCAGGAACCACATTACGGAGGCGGCAGGATGGCCGCTCGGGTGTCCAGGCTTTAGATGTGGCGGGACGGCTGCTCGGGGGGAAAGGCTTCGGAGGTGGCGGGGCAGCCACTCAGGGGAACAGGTTTCGGAGGCAGCCCAGCAGCCCCTCATGAAGCAGACTTCGGAGGCGGCGGGGCAGCCACTCGGGGGAAAGGCTTCGGAGGTTGCAGGAAGGCCACTTGGGGGAACAGGATTCGGAGGCACCCCAGCAGCCGCTCATGGAGCAGACTTTGGAGGCAGCCCGCCAGCCGCTCGGGGACCAAATTACGGAGGCGGCGGGATGGTCGCCCGGGGACCAGATTTCAGAGACGGCGGGACTGCTGTTCGGGGAACAGGTTTCGGAGGCGGCAGGACGGTCGCTCGGGGAACAAGTTTCAGAGGCAGCGGGATGGCCGCTCGGGGACCAGACTTCGGAGGTGATAGGATGGTCACTCTGGGACCAGACTTTGGAGATGGTGGGATGTGCGCTCGGGAGACAGGCTTCAGAGGTGGTGGGGTTGCTGCTTGGGGGACAGGCTTCGGAGGCAGCCCAACAGCAGCTCGGGGAGCAGTCTTCAGAGGCGGCCCAATAGCCGCTTGGGGAGCAGGCACAGGAATAGAACGCCCATCACAAAGACAGCCGATGGCACAGGAACAGACCGACCATTCTGGAACTCAGGGGCGCTGGTCAGCTGAGGGTCTGGGACACTTGGCAGCTGAGGCCCTTGGACGCTGAGCAGCTGAGGCTCTGGGACACTGGGAAGCTGACGCTCTGGGACGCTGGGCAACTGAGGCTCTGGGATGCAGGACAGCTGAGGCTCTGGGACGCTGGGAAGCTGAGGCTCTGGGACGCTGGGAAACTGAGGCTCTGGGATGCTGGCCAGCTGAGACTCGGGGACGCTGGGCAGCTGAGGCTCAGGTGCATTGTGTAACTGAGGCTCTGGGGTGCTGGGCAGCTTAGGCTCTGGGGCACTGGGTAACTGAGGCTCTGGGGTGCTGGGCAGCTTAGGCTCGGGGGTGCTCGGCAGCTGAGACTCTGGGATGCAGAACAGCTGAGGCTCTGGGATGCTGGGCAGCTGAGGCTTTGGGAA
Source organism: Lampris incognitus (assembly GCF_029633865.1). Lineage (NCBI taxonomy): Eukaryota > Metazoa > Chordata > Actinopteri > Lampriformes > Lampridae > Lampris > Lampris incognitus. The sequence goes on from NC_079219.1 coordinate 40,843,812, forward strand.
GCTGGGCAGCTGAGACTCGGGGATGCTGTGCAGCTGAGACTCGGGGATGCTGGGCAGCTGAGGCTCGGGGGTGCTGGGTAACTGAGGCTCTGGGGTGCTAGGCAGCTTAGGCTTTGGGGCACTGGGCAGCTTAGTCTCAGTGACACTGGGCAGCTTAGACTCAGAGGTGCTGGGCATCTAAGACTTGGGGACAGCGGCAGCTGAGGCTCTGGGGCACTGGGCAGCTTAGGCTCTGGGGGGCTGGGCAGCTTAGGCTCTGGGGGGCTGGGCAGTTTAGGCTCTGGGGCGCTGGGCAGCTTAAGCTCTGGGGTGCTGAGGCACTTTCGTGCAGGGCTTTTGATGAACCGGATTTAGGTGGAATTTCCACCTGGAGAAAACCACTTCTTGGGCTAAGTCAGGTTCCTGCTTCCAAAGTACGGTGAGAAGCTCAAATAAGCCTGGCTCTTTATTGAGGAAAGTGCCCTTCGACACACCAAAATTCTCACATGTACACAGCAGGCTGAGCAGGTCTACTGGGTTCATCTTTAGTTGGTTCGTTCTGTCACGGTGAGAGCAGGAGGTCCCATATGCATACAGCAAGGGTAGGCTGGGCTTGAACAAAGCTTTAATAACGCAAAAAATCACAAAAGCAGGAATTGAAGGCAGGTACAGACAGTGGGAAAGCTCACAAAATTACCTGGCAATCCGGCGACCAAGAGTCTCTGGGAGTGTCTCTGTGAGTGTGTAAGACGAACTAACAAATAGCCCTAGCAACCAAGGGGCATATATACCCAGTGTGGGGGGGGGGCAATCAGGGAGATCGGGCACACGTGAGCAGGACCCGTACAGACAATCAGATCAATGGGAGGGAGATTGGGTGCCAGTGTGCAGGAACTGCACAGTATATCGGGGAAGGGAACAGGTGAGTGAAGCCGGGCAATCAGGGTCACTCAGGTGCATGGGCGCAGGTGAACTGAAACACCAATCAGGGGATAGGAGAGCCCTGATGACCCAGATCACACACCCATTGACAGAAGCAACATCTCAACATCTTCCTTTGGGAGTATCATTTCACACCACACAGCACCACAGATGCTTCACCAGCAGAGCTGCTGTACCAACGGAAGATCTACCCAAAGATTCCCACAGTCAACCATGCCACTTCCAACAGGTCAGATCATGGAATCCGAGCAAATGATTGAGAAGCTAAAGCTAAATTGAAAGCTTATGCCGACAAATGTCGTCACACAACACCAAGTACTCTCACCCCAGGAGTCACCGTGCTTCACCGTCAGCCTAAGCACAATAAGCTCACCACACCTTACAACAGTGAACCATACATTGTGTCAAATATCAAAGGCTCAATGGTCACAGCAACAAAAGATGGACACTCCATCTTGACACGAGGAACTCATCCTTTTTCAAGAAAATCCCTACTGAGCTCCAAAGCATTCCACCAGAGCCAGATAACGATAGCGACGAGACTGTTATCAATACACCACCTCCAAGATATCCTGCTCAGCACAACATACATCCTTCTCCCTACCTCCGTGAGTATGAGTAGTCTCACGAACTAATATGGACTGATATGGACTGAGAAATTATTCCATCTCATGGACTGACAATGTTATTGTCATTTGAGACTGTTTACAAACAAAGGGTATTGTTCCATGGACTGTTCTATACAAGCGAGCTTAAAGCACAAAGTAAAAGACTGGTTCGGTAGCACTGTAGAAATTGAATTTTCAGTTGTTTCAGGGACAGCTACAGTAAATGTGTTTATGGCAAATGAGAAAAAACAGTCAAAGTTAAGGCCATTATGGATTTTTTATTATGGGTATTTGAGAATGCTTACAAGGAAAGTGCTTCAGTAGCACTTCGGAAAATGACACAGATATTGTTAAAAAAATATATGTAATGGACCCTTTTATTACCTACGTCACGCATAGTATGCGCGCGCATTTTGGCAGCAAAAGAGGCAACTTCTCCATCTCCAGTCAATGCAGAGTGCAAGTGGATTGTTGATCGATTGATATTTACATTTTTAAAATTTCATCTTGTTGTGTTGTGGGTTGCCAGAACAGGCCTAGCAAAACTAAAGGTATTGATTTCTACCGCATTCCATCAGTTAAGAGACTGTTCAATATACCCTTTTATGACCTACGTCACGAATAGTATGCGCGCGCATTTCGGCAACAAAATCACGTGATCAGTTTACCAACTTTAAAAGGGTCTATATCCACAAGCAGATCATTGCAAGATATAGTCTTTGTGACTAGGCTGTATTCTAAGTACGCCCCCTGCTGATAGCCTGCTAGGTAGTCAGGCACTTATGTGCAGTCAGGAAGCCACCTGCCATGTGTAAATATATCCTGTGAGACTTCACTAAAATCATCATTCACTCCAGTCGTTGTCTGTCCAGTTATTGATGTTATGAGAAGCACAAAACATCACAATAGCCAAATCAGTAGAACAAATGAAAAGGTTAAGGCAGAATATAGAGAAGATATATTAAGGGAATAAACAGCAGTTATCGATCTCACGAAGCCAACTCTCACGAAGGCGGAAACTGGAAACAACTGGCCATGACGAGAGACGAAACTAGGAGTCTGTTTTTTTTTCCTGAAATGCATAGCACATTTCAGCCACGATACAATTCAAAGTGCTTTACATAAAACATAAAACACATTCAGAAAAGCAATATAAGGCAATAAAAAAGACATTTAAAACAAATAAAAAGATAGAGTAAATCTGTGCAGTGTAAGACGATAATCAGAAGTTTTGAATTTAATTTAATAAAAGACAGCGACAAACAGGAAAGTCTTCAGCCTTGATTTAAAAGAGCTCAGAGTTGCAGCAGACCTGCAGTTTTCTGGGAGTTTGTTCCAGATATGTGGTGCAGAAAACTGAAAGCTGCCTCTCCATGTTTAGTTTTGACTTTGGGTACAGAAATCAGACCTGTCGCAGATTATCTGAGATCTCGATGGTTCACAGTTTAGAAGTAGATCAGAAACGTATTGTAGCCCTAAACTTTTCAGTGCTTTATAAACCAAGAGCACATTTTTAAAATAGTTTCTGTGATGGACAGGAAGCCAGTGTAAAAACTTCAGAACTGGAGTGATGTGATAATTTCTTATTTCTTTTTTTTTAATCTTAGTAAGGACTCGTAAAGCAGTGTTCTGAATCAGCTGCAGCTGTTCGTTCTTTTTTTTTAGAGGATCCTGTAGACACCATTACAGTTCTTGAGTCGACTGAAGATAAAAGCATGGAAAACTTTTTCCAACTCCTGCTGAGACATAAGTCCTTTAATTTTAAATGCATTCTTCCGGTGATAGTTGCCTGACTTTGTAATTATCTTTATGTGAAAATATAAAGTCAGGTCTGAGTCCATGACTACGCCAAGATTTCTGGCTTGATTTGTAGTTTTTAACATTACCGATTGTAGCTGAGCACTGACTTTTAATCATCCTTCCCTGACTCCAAAGACAATTACGTCAGTTTTATATTTGTTTAATTGAAGAACATTTTGAGACATCCAATTGTTGATTTGATCAATGCACTTACTCAGTGCTTGTATGGGATTATAGTCCCCTGGTAATAGGGTTATGTAAATCTGTGTGCCGTCTGCATAATTGTGGTAACATATTTTGTTGTTTTCCATAACCTGAACTAGTGGGAGCATATTCATGGGTACCAAATACGCCACTTCCATAATGCCTGCCGCCATATTTGTGTCCGAGAGAATACAAAGAGTTACTGTACCAGTGTAGGCTATGCGACAAGATTCTGATGCTAAATTGCAGGAATAGTACATTGTTACTGCCTCCCCCTCCATAGCTTTTTAACTTCTATTTGTACCAGAGAAGAAAATGGTTGGTTTCACCCACTCAACCCTCTGCTGGCTCTGGCTCCTGCACCTTTTAAGTTGGATGTTGTAATTGGAATAAATGTTATGAGGCCCCTTATCTGCTGTTGCTGTTTTTTCTTTTGTCTTTATGGTCTGTACGCATTCATCTGACATCACTGAACACAAGCAAATACTGTAGATTGTGCAGAAAGTAATTGTATATATATGTGTGTGTGTGTGTGTGTGTGTGTGTGTCTGTGTATACAGCATAACATAGTATTTGCTAGATGGCAGACATCTTATGATTTCTAACCCCTATGTACTACATAGTTACTCTTTTAAATGGTAGGAGACATTATGAAATGAATGATGCACTACTGGAGACGTTAAGGCTGTTTTTGCATTAAAAGTAAACTATATCACTGTTGGTTTATTTAAAGCCAAATACAATAAGTCCACATGTTACAGTAAAGGTCACAGTTATTACCTTTATGAATCAGTTTTACATTTTACATGTAACTACTGCCTGTCTATTCTGTGGGAACCACAGATGGGCAAATGTTACAAAGAGCAAAGCAAACTGTTACCATCTTGGCAAGGGAGGTAGGTTGTCCTTGAGTGGCTGCTTGGCAGAGAGACAGTGGAATGGTGTTCTGAAGGATGGCGTACTTGTTCCTGACCAGACCTATGGCTCTTTCCACATAGATCCTGATGGCAGCCAGTCCCCTTGTTGCTTCTAGTTCCAGTGGATGCTGTTGCTGCTTGCCTTTGGTGAACGCTGTTGTTTTCAACTGTGCACAATGCAGGCCAACCGTATCTTTGACATTGAAGCCTTTATCTGCAAGAATGACATCTCCGGGTGACAATTTCTCAAGATATCCACAGTTTTCTGTGATGTGCTTGTCACTTGTGTGTCCACCCCAGCCATTTGACAGAAAGAATATAACACTCTGTGGTGTTATTTATATCAAGTAATTTACAGTGCTGCGATGATTGTACTGAGAGTATGTCCGTACACGAGCTCTCAATTTATTTGGCTTCTCTATAAATATTTCAAAACAGTCAGTGAAAGAAGTGCAGTTGCTATAGTTATCCCTGAAACAGATGGGCAGACTAACCTGAATTTGTTCTTTTGATGGCCAAAATATAAGTGGTGACAGTCTAACATACATGACATCTAATGTAGTATTAAATATTCTGGCAACACTTGTCTTGAATATACAAAATAAATAGACAAAAAATATAGGGGTAAATTGAGCCTCATTCTCATCAGTGTTAACAGAAAGCTATGATAGGGAGTCAGTGTTGGACTAGCTTTCAGAAATCCTGACAGAAAGGTAAAGACCACCATTAATTTAGCATAGCTTGGAAGGCCTGTGAGTTCCTGTACCATTTCATCATTTTCTTTAAATGCATCTTCGTTAAAATAAAGCAGATCAACTTTGTCCTTTAGACTATGAACCTCTGCTCTAAGTCGAGCACACTCATTTGTTAATACTTTGACTGTAGCTTTGCAAAATGCATTTGAGCATGGCTCCATGATGCCTGGGCTATGGGTGGCTTGAGATTAATTGTACTCACAATCTGCCTGTACTCCCATGGTGTTGTCGTTGTCATCGCTGGTGCTTGAAGGGGCCACAGTCTCATAGTCAGTGTCACTGCTAGGGGCCAAAGTCTCAGTCCTTTTCCATTTCATCTGCTGGATATGCTCAAACCTGCTGTTAGCTTAGATGTATTTCTGCCGCTGTCCAGCTGAAGTGTGTGCAAACAGGCTGGGTACATAATCAGGGCTCATGGGGTTGTCATTTTTTTCTCCCTAAGCAGACAGAGAGGCAAGAATGGTAGAATATTAACTGTTTGCATACCATCAAGATATTGACCAAACTTGGTAAGGTAATTTCCCTTTCATCTTTTTCTCTCAGACATTTTTCTCTCTTATTCACCTTTATGCTGCAGGTACGTAAGTACTCTAATGTATACTTAGCAAGAAAGGTGATCCCAGCGTGCATCTGCTGATCGGCAATCCGGTGCTTCTCAGTGAGGACAAGCATCAAGATAGTGAGGAACACTGGAGCAACCCTTGCAGTTGAAGCCTTTTTATTAAGGTGCAAGTGAAAGAAGGTGCTAAAAGGGAGCTAAAATATATAAATAATACTTAGCGAAGTTAAAGGCAAACGTAACTTACCGGTGACAAAGTGTTGACTGCACAATCTGGAGTTAGATGTTGGCTGCCAGTGGTCCCTTCTGATTGAAGCCAGCCATTTATTCCGCCGATCTAGCTCCTTTGGGATTAAATAAAGTTGTAGTCCGGGGTTTCTCTGACGACTGTTGTTACAGCCAACAGCACAACATATCCCGGGCATATTGTATAAACTTTTTTTGTGTCTAGAGGCTAGAATCACAACTAGTCTACACCAGCAGTAGTGGCTGTGCAGCTGTGACCCGGACACAAAAATGGCGGCGCTAAAACAGTGACGTCACAGGGTGTCTATGAATAGATATGAAGCAGAAGCGGCCCCAGAATGGAGCCTTGGGGAACTACACAGGTCATTTTTGTACACTCAGTTTTCTAATTACCGATAGGCACAAAGCATTCCATGTCCCGTAAGTAGAATTCAAACAAGTTTAGTGCTCTTACAGAAAGTCCCACACATTTTTCTAATCAGTCTGGTAATATATTGTAGTTGACTGTGTGAAATGCAGCACTGAGATTCAATAATACCAGGACTGAGATTCTGCCACTGTCTGTGTTGAAGTGGATGTCATTAAATACCTTACCAAGAGCAGTTTCAGTGCTGTGGTGTGGTTGAAATTGTGATTGGAAGACATCAAAACTATTGTTTAGTGCCAAGAAGTTATTCCGCTGCTGGAAAACAGCTTTTCAATGATTTTAACATAGAAATGGGAGGCTCTTTGTAGGCCTATAATTGCTCATTAGTTAAGTGTCTAGATTATCATTTTTTAAGAGATGTGTTGAACAATTGTAGAAGATCTGAGGACATGCAATTAGAAACATTTTTGAAAAAAAAGCCTATTGGCAGAATATCAAGGCAGCAGGAGGAGGATTTCAGATGTTGTATAATGTCCTCCAAGTTTTTATAGTTGATGGGATCAAATTGTGTCATGCTATTTGAATTGATTTTGGGTGGAAACAGGGGCAACACATGCCCTGTATATAGTACAGAGGCACTGCTTGTCTGTCTAATTTTCTGAATTTTGCCATTGAAGAAGGAGGCAAATTCATTGCAGGCCCTCGTAGATAGATATTCAGAGGCTACTGCCAAAGGAGGGATTTTTAATAGTAATAATAATAAACTTTATTTGTATAGCATCTTCCATACATAAAATGCAGCTCAAAGCGCTTTACATTAAAAAGAAGGGAAACAATAAAATTCAACAACAATACAGATAAAATAATTTAAAAATAACAAAACACACCTAGGTAAAAAACAAAAAAACAAAAAAACATAAAACAAGGCAAGAAATAAAACCACAGTACAAAATAAAAACAAAATAAGAATAAAATAAAATAAAATATAAAGTGGAATTAATTAAACAAAATAAAAATAAAATAATGGCTAAAACAATGGATGACGAACTGACATGGAAAACTCATATAGAATATGTAAAACAAAGGTTTATAAGAACATTTCTTTTTAAACAAAGCACAGTTTGTTTTAGATTATACATGGTAATGTGAATTCTGTACTGTTCACTTATTTTGCTATATTTCAGTTACTGTGTGGAAGTGCGGGGCAACATGTAGTATATGAGCAACATAAAGCCATTGTTTATATTACAGAAAATAATAATTAGACAACATGGAGTTGTCAGGTAATGGGTTTTCAGTTGATGATGAATTATTGTGTATGGCTTTTTGATTCCTTTTTATTTCTCATGTTGCTGTAGTAAGTATTAGTTTTTGAGTAACTGACTGACAGACCATCTATTTTGTTGTTTATTTATATTTGAGTAAGCGGTAGGCAAAATAAGATTTTCTTCTTCCTCTTCCTATTCAATCATGGGATGTGTAAATTGATCTGTGTTAGATTATGAACAGAGTTGTAAAAACCAGGTCCAGAAAGTAAATGTCCAAACCGTGTATTTGCTTCAACCATGTTACTAAACCAGCTGATTTCATTAGATAGTTTTCCCTTAATAGATGAGGAGTGGTGTTGACTAGAATATGCTGGTGTAAGTGCATGAGTGGAGCAAAAAATGTTGTTTAGACTTTTAATTTCTGGACCTGGTTTTCACACCCCTGATTACGAATTGATTGTTTTTATCTGGAGCTTTGCATTACCATGAGTGGAATGAATAATAATGAAATTAAATTAAATTAAAATAAAAGCAAGAGTATACACATGGGTTTTGAGCTGATTCTTAAAGTTATCTATGGATGTTGCTTCTCTTATTTGTTGAGGGAGTCTATTCCAAGCCATTGGTGTATAAAAACAAAATGTTCCTTCGCCATGCTTTTTGTAGTTCATTCTAGGGACATTGAGCAGGCCAGCACCAGAGGCTCTAAGAGAGCGACTTGGAACATAATCAGATAAGCAGTCAGATAGGTATGAGGGTGCTAAACGATGTAGAGCTTTACACACAAGTAAAATCATTTTAAAATCAATCTCAATGCTACACGAAGCCATTGCAAAAACATTAAAACTGGGGTAATGTGATCTGTCATCCTGGTCTTTGTTACAACCCTTTCTGCCGCGTTCTGTACTAGTTGCAACCTATCAATATATTTTTTGTGTCTGGGTAAACAAGTAAGAAGTGCATTGTTATAGTCTAGACGCGAAGAGATAATAATCATTTAAAAAAAAAAACGTGTCACCTTTTTGGGGTCTTCCAGGGAGAGGTAGAGTCTAATTCTAGCAATATGTGTTAGGTGGGAAAAAAGGCACCCTTTGTAACATTGTTGATATGTGATTTAAAATCCAACTCAGAGTCAACGATGACACCCAGGTTTTTTTTTTACTTCTGTCTTATTCTGTACAGCCAGACTTCCCATTCTACTTGATATCATTTATCTCTGTGCATTAGTCCCTATTATGATAATTTCTGTCTTGTCTTCGTTCAATTTAAGAAAAAAAAATCACTCATCTATGTTTAATACTAGACAGACAATTCATTAAGGGATTGAGACCATTGGGGTCATCCGGCGCTACAGATAAATATAACTGCATATCATCAGCATAGAAATGTAAATTCACTCCATGATCAGCGATAATTTTCACACTTGGCAGCATGTACAGGCAGAACAATAAAGGGCCAATAATGGAACCCTGTGGAATACCTGAGAAAATTATGTTTGCCCAAGACATGGTCAGAAAGACTAACAAATTAGCTTCTGGATAAGTGTAGAACCATGATAGGGTAGTGCCTGAAAGCCCAATCCAGTTCTCAAGGTGGTCTAGAAGTATATCATGATCAACTGTATCAAAGGCAGCTGTCAGATTAAGGAGTAAAATAATAGAAACATTTTTATTATCAGCACTCACTCTGAGATCGTTTACTACTTTTACAAGAGCTGTTTGAACACTATGTCCTTTTCTAAAACCGGACTGAAATGTATCATGAATCTTGTTTTAATGCAAAAACCCATTCAAATGTTTATACACGGCCTTTTCCAAAATCTTGCCCAAAAAAGGCAGATTAGAAATAGGCCCATAATTGCTCAGCACCGACGGATATTGATTAGTCTTCTTGAGTAAGGGCCTGTTTTCAGTGAATCAGGAAAGATACCTGATTCTAAGGAACAGTTTACAATATCCAAAACATCATCATTCAAACTATCTAAGACCTCTTTAAAAAAGGCAGAGGGAATTGCATCCACAGAGCAGGTGGATGACTTCATCTGCAAGATGGTTTTGCAAAGTTCCTCTTCACTAATTTTGCAAAAGGAAATTAGATTTCCCTGAGAGTCATTACTAGCAGTTTGACTGTTTGGATTAACAACATTATTCATGATACATGCTCAGATATTAATGATTTTATTATCAAAGAATGATGCAAACTCATCACATTTTTATTTAGATGCAGGGCATAACTGCTCATGAGACTGGGGAGGATTTATAAGGCGATCAATTGTGGAAGATAATACTCTGGAGTTGTTTGTCTTTTCATTTATAATGCCAGAGAAATAAGTCTGCCTTGCGCATCGCAGAGCTATCTTATAAACAGATATATATTTTCTAAAAAATCTGGCCGTGCATTGTAAGCTTACTTTTTTCCTTATTCGCTCCTGCTCTATGGAAATCGCTCTTAAGCAAAGATATTTGCTCAGTCTTCCAGGGTATTACTGTAGTCTGTGATTTTTTTTTTCTTAGCTTTCATAGGAGCCATTATGTCGAGAGCTGACTCTAGTTTAAAGTTGAAGCGGTTAACTTTATCATGCACTGAGGAAATATCAGCTGACAGAGGAAGATTGCGAAGAACCTAGTATCACACGTTTTCGTTACATATTTACGAATTTAATCAAATACATTTCGTAACTATAGACGAAAATGTCGTCTCTATATAACGAACGTCTAGTTCCTGGTTCCCGGTTACGTTGTCCGGCTATAGTTTTCCAGTGGAAAGAAAACATGTTTTATTAGTTATTTTTTAACTAAAAACAGTAAGTCTATTTTGGAGGAAATAAAATAGAATAGATGGATGGATTGTATTTTGTCATTCAGGAAGACATGACAACATGCAAAACTTACGTTTATTTCGTCCAGCCGAGTTAGTCCATGGGCCAGAGCCCAAAATTTCCTATTTCGGTACACTCAAGGTGGCAAAACTTCCTTATAATTTTTGAAAGGATCCATGTCTGTAGATGATATTTTGGTATGATAACCATTCCTGAGTGGCAGCTGTATCACAGTTATCAGCTCATGAAGTTAACCACCCCCTAAAGTAAATTGCATTTTAGACGCTGGTGCATATCCTGGTTTAGCCTCATGGTCAGGACATTTTTCAATGTTCTATAATATTGTCTTTGGTATCACTTTAAAGGGGACCTTCTTAGCTTTCATTCAAGCCCTGTTGTGGATATTTCTCACAAATATAGAGGTCACTTGAGCTCTTCAACCCGTCAATAACACACATCTTTCTGCAATGTTCGCCTAAACTATATACTTTCTTTTAGCCCTGTGGCATCTAGGAATATCAGGGACACAAAACACAAAAACTGGAATACTCACAGGACTGTAAAGATTCAGGAAATGTATAATATGCCCATACTATTTCATTGTGTGAGGTGATTGTGAACCTTAAATTAGAAGGGCATTATTACTAAGAAACTAACTAGACCAAAGCCAGTTAGTCCATGGGTCAGACCAGATATCGATATCACCCAAGGTGACACAACTTCACTGGTGCCATTTTATTTGGTACACTAACAGAAGTAAAATAATACATGATAACCTTTCCAAATGAGCAGCTATTTCATTTTTCTTTCAGGAAACCTGTTTCTGTGCCTCTCACGATTGTGTATTTGCCCAGATTTTTACAAATATAGCATTTCAACACCCCTGGTACTGATTAGCCTAGCTTAAACTCTGGGACAGTTCTTAGTTGGCCAACAACCAAGGATAACCAGTACTGTGTACTTCCATTCATTGTGCTAAGCTAGGCTAACGTGCAGCCAGATAGCTTTCTACTAAACACATGTAGAGGAAACTGGTATGTATCTTCTTGTCTCACTCTGGAGAAGATTGTAAGCTAATTTCCCATAATGTTAGCATGTTCTTTTAATGTATATGTTAATATGATTAGTTAAAGTGGCTACGAGGAACTTTCATCTTGTGTTGATTTTAGCGGCCTCATGTGGACAAAATACAGCTGTTGCATAGCAACTAGGTAATGTATCTATTTGTGGCTATGTAAGATAAATAATGGTAATATGACGCTGGTGAAGCAAAGTAAACTTTGTTTTAGTAGTGTTCATACACCTAAGTTACATGTATTTGTTTGTATGTGGCAGGTGAAAACTGACTGAATATGGCCACTGGTGAACAAGCAAGTTTTTACCCAATACCAAAGCGCCCACGGGTGGAGTGCATTATCCACTGTTCTGATGATACAGATAAGCTGGTTTCACTACAACGTGTCGACTCATGGAGAACTCTGCTCAGGGCAGCTCAGATACGAAATCATGCACCAGTTTTGAAACTGGCAAAAGACATTCCTGAGGGACAGATTCCAGCAATCTACTACCACAGAAAGTGTCGCAGTATCTTCACTATGAAGCAAATTATTGATGGCCTCCTTGCAAAAGAAAAGAAAAGTTGTGTCTCTGCTGAAGAGAAACAATCTAAGAGAGTAGCTCGACATGCTCCAAGTACATCTAGGACTTATGATGCAGAGTGCATATTTTGTCAGAAAAACAGCAAATATTCCAAGAGACAGAATACGAGAGAAGTACTGGTGCAGTGTCGAGAACTGCGAGCTGATGCAAAGATCAGGAGTGCAGCCACAAAGAAAAGGGACAGCAGAATCCTTGCCATTGTGAGTAGAGACCTTGTAGCCGCTGAAGGGCACTACCACAGGTCATGCTATAGACTTTACACCAAAGAAGAGGTTTCCAAAGGAGAGGTTGCCAGCAATGAAGATGATGATGCTGCTGCCCAGTATGAAGCTGCTGTGAATAAGGCATACAATGAGCTGTTCCTCTTCATCAGGATGGAGCTTTTTGGCAATCCTCAAGTGATGACAATGACTGATCTCTCTTCTAGACTGGTAGCTTCAATGAACTCCCAAGGCATTGCCCAAGTCAAGGAATTAACCAAGAAGCACATAAGGCGAAACCTGGAGAGTGAGTTTGCTGGAGCCTTGCAGATATTCCCTGATGAGAAAGGAAAATTCCTCCTCTATCCCGATAACTTGTCCATGAGGGAACTTGCCAAAGAAAATCAGTCTCTCAAAAGGGAGCTGCAGACCCTGAAAAGTGTCAGTGCACAAGATGTTATAGCCAAAGCAGCCATCAAATTGAGAGCAGACATTAAAAGTTAAGATGTTCCTCAAACCTGGCCGCCAGAAGTCAAACCAGAAGCAGAATGTCCTACCATTCCAGAGTCGCTCATTATCTTCCTGTACTCTCTACTCACAGGCTCAAATGATCCTGATCATGCATCCCAGAGAGTGCAGTGCCTTCTGCAGTCATTTGGCCATGACATAGTATATGCAGTGACATGTGGAAATACCAAGCCTTCCAAGCACATTGTTCTGCCATTCAGTGTCAAATCGTTGACAGGAAATGTAGAGTTGATAAACATCCTCAACCGACTTGGTCACAGTGTGTCCTATTCACAGATGGAAGAGATCAACACTGCCCTGTGTCTCCAGAAACTCTCATCATCAGGGAGTGGCATTGCCCTTCCAGCTAACATCCATCCTGGCATATTCACAACTTTAGCCTGGGACAATATCGACCGTCTTGAAGAAACTGTCAGTGGTGAGGGAACATCTCACAGAGTCAATGGGATTGCTGTGCAAGCAAAGCCAGTCAACCCACTTCCTGTCCAACCCATGCCCACTGTTCCCAAAACAAAGAAGAGAAGCATTGATGGACCTCCACCAATATTACCAACTTACAATGCTGGACAACGGGTAGGGCCACCACAAAGCAAAAAGTCAGATGCCGATACTGCAGCCAATACTAAGCTTGCCAGAGAGAAAAACCTTCTTTGGGTCCTAGCACGCATGTCACAACAAGAAGAACAGTCAGTCAGCAGCTGGACAGGCTTCAACATCCTGACTCGAGGAGAGATGACGGTCATCCCCGACAATATAGGCTATCTGCCTACCATCAATGCTCCAGCGACACAAATGTCTACTGTCAACGAGGTGCTTAACCAGTCACTGAGCATCATGCAGTGCTTAGGCCTGAGGAAGATTGTCTGTGTCTTTGACCAAGCCCTGTATGCGAAGGCTGTCGAGATCACATGGAAACACCATGACAAGTTCCATGATATCATCGTTAGGCTTGGGGTATTCCACACCATCTGCACACTGCTGGCAATAATAGGAAAGCGTTTCCAAGATGCTGGACTCAAAGACCTCTGCATTGAGTCTGGCATGATTGCAGAAGGCTCAATTGCTGGTGTTATGGATGGCCGCAAGTACAACAGGGCAGTGCGACTACACAAGCTCCTGTATGAGGCTCTCATGCGACTGACCTTGAATGGTTTCCTGTCCTGGTTGGAAGAAACTCACAGGAATGACATGGTTCACCTGAATGAGACACTGAAGACCATTGACAGCCTTGGGAAAGAAGTCTCACAACATGCTTTGAAGGAGGTCCTCGAGAACAGCTCTTGTACACGCATCATGGATCTATTTGAAGTCTACCGTGAGTTCCTTAGAGGTGGAAACGGCAGCCTCTCGAACTTCTAGATGTCCTATTTGGACATGGTTGAAATCTTGTTGGGGCTCATCCGAGCATCCAGAGAGGGAGACTGGATGCTACACTTGGCTAGCATTTGATCAATGATCCCATGGTGCTTTGCTTATGACAGGATGAATTATGCACGCTACCTCCCCTACTACCAGTGTTGTAGTCGAGTCACTAAACCTCGAGTCCGAGTCGAGTCTCGAGTCCCCAGTGTTCGAGTCCGAGTCCAAGTCCGAGTCACCAAAGAAAAGTCGAGTCGAGTCCGAGTCGAGTCCCCATTACCTGAGTCCGAGTCGAGTCCCTATTACCCTAGTCCGAGTCCGAGTCATCAAGGTTGAGTCTGAGTCGAGTTCCAAGATGGCTGCAGTGATCCACTCGGGCACAGTCAAAGATATGACATACAAATAAAAAAGGTCTACATTAAACAAAAATGACACATCTGTCACCATTACAAAGGGAGTTTATTTACTTTGTGACACGATAGCCAAACAAATGCACACCCACACACTCGCACACATGCACGCGCAAGCATGCGCGCACACACACATTTTTAGAACAGTCTGAATTTCTTTGACATTTTGAACATTGGATGTGCTTCAAAACACATTGATAGCTGTAAATAGCATGATATTAGCAAATGGTGGAAACAGTATACAGAAGTAAGTTCCACAGCATACAATACATTCATAAAAACAAGTCAAAAGACATTGTCTCTCAGGAATAGTTAGGAACAAAAGGCTGGTGGCACTAGTTTTAAGCATACACGTTGCATTTCAAAAACATAAGATCTGACAGCATGGAACTACTCAACCTTGCACGGTGAGGCCTCATCAAAATGCCTCCATGACTAAATACCCTTTCAATGGGCGCACTGGAGGCAGGGATAGAGAATACCTGTGTGGCAATCTGATAGAGGGTAGGGAATTTGGATTTGTTTTGCTGCCAAAACCTGAGGCACGGGACTGAGTCAGAGTCCTGCTCAGCAATCAAGTTGAGGTATGCAGTCAACTGAGCCTGGCCAGACGGCTTCTTCTCGGTGGAGGAGGGAGTCCTCCTATAGTGGGAGAACATTCTCAACTGCTTCTCAGGAGGAGACTCTGAAAGTTCACCTTCCCCTGGTCCTGTTGCTTCCGCTGCATCTGCTGTTGATACCGCTTGCTTGTCACCCTCTGCCTTTATATACTCTGAAATGAGAGGGGGGCATGGAGGACTCATTACAAATATGTTATTGACTAGGCCTTCATGACAAATGACACGTCTATGTGCTTTATTGTAGCACCTTCAATGATATAAACATCACAACAATCAAATAGTTAATCACTTAACTAACATTAATCAAAACATTTCTCACCTTTGATCTCAGTCTTCAGCACATCTCTGATGTCACTGTCCAGCTGCACATCATGTTCTAGCCACTGGAAGCCAAATGCTGGGTCCAACACAGATGCTATGAAGTAGGCATTGGTGAAAGGAAATTTGGTAGGGCCTCTTCCTTCAGCTGGCTCACATCCTGGTATCTTGACTGCACTGAAAACCTCTGCAAACCTTGTTTTCAAGGAGCTCTCCAGAGCTCTCACCAGAGGCCCACAGTATCTGGCTTTTCCTCTTATTTCCTGCAGGTGACAGCGCAGAGTGAGGACACAGGGCACAATCACACTGACGGTGACAGTAGTCTCACCCTGAGTTAGGTTGGTTGCCTCTAAGAACGGATCAAGAACTTCGATCAGTTCTTTAAGCTGAGCATACTCTCACGGGGATAAGATAAGGCTTTTGTGCCCCTCTGATTCCAACACACTGGACAGCTTTTGCATGTCTAAATGCACATAAGCCTTCACCTGCTTCAGAGTGGAATTCCATCGTGTAGCATTCGCTGTTGGAATTGTTGCATCACCAAAACACGCTTCAAAGCAGTCTTTAAACGAGGTGCCACTGTGGAGGAGGTTGGCTGCACGGGATAGCTTTGCTAGGATGCTTGACAGCCCACTGGTGTCTTTCAGACCATCTTTTATGACCAACTGCAGTGAATGTGTGAAGCATGATAGTCTCTGCATCTTACAGTTCTCAGCCAAAGTGTCATTGACTGTCTGTTGATCTTCTGGCATCAGGTCTTGCCATATTTCATCATCCTCCTCAAATGTGCTGGGATCATGAGATTCAGCATCACAAGGATCCTCTAGGGGAAAGCTGGCCTGGAAAGCTTTTCTCATGTTGGATGCATTGTCAGTTATGACAAAGTTGATCTTGTCCTTAATCAGGTATTCTTCAGCACAGCATTCAAACATCATTGCAATCTTCTCTCCTGAGTGTTTCCCATGCACGCTTTTGCAGGAAAGAAGATATGACTGAAGGCTGAGTTCCTGTTTTTTTTTTATCCATTGCCACTGTGTGTGCTGTCACTCCAAGGAATGACCGCATCTTTCGATCACTCCAAATGTCTGTGGTAACAGCAACACTCGATGCTTCTGCCAGCTGGTTCTTTATCTGTTCTTTCTTGACTTCCACCATTCCTGGAATGGTCACAGAGGAAATTGTGGATCTTGCTATGGGCCGGTACTGAGGGTCCAGGACATGCAGGAAGTGCTTGAAGTCCTCGTTGTCAACGATGGAGAGTGGCAAGCAGCACTTAATGATTAGATCTTTTACAAGGGCATCACTTATAGCCTTCTGACGTGGATGTTTGAGGTCGTACATCCTTTGCTGTCCATCATTTAAAAATGATGTGATAGTCTTCTGACCTGAAGCAGCTGGCATCACATCTGAAGCAGTGGAGGCACGGTATTCTTGAAACCTAGGGGAAGATAGGATACACACTTTAGCTTGCTGATGCCAAACTGTTTCAAGTAATCTTTCTCACAGCAAAAAATGTGTAACGTTATAGCTATAACAATATGCAATAACAATACAAATGTTACACATTATACACATAGTTGTTTGAACCATATCCAGTTAAGTTACATATTTAGTTATCTATATAACTAACATTACCATATTAGTAGATTAACTAATGTAAGCTAGCTGGATAAATGAAAAGTATGAGAAAAGATACATAATTTATGAGACAAACAGGACAGGGATTAATTAGCAAAACCCAGTCATTTAATTATTGATTTAAGTATGTTACATGCTACCTAGCTGAGCTTTAACTCTCTATCCTCCGTGAGTCTGTATGTTTATTCTGTATGGGTCAGGGAGGGTGTGACTTTGTTAGAAGACAGAGCCAGTTCATAGTACTGTTCAAAAGCTACGTCGCGCGTGTCTATTTTTAGAATTTGGCACACCCAATGCTGCATATATGCAAAGAAAAATATCCCCATATTTACAGTAGCCTATGCCGTGTCACCAATCGTGATACGGTTCGGTAGTTTTCGGTACATCGGGGGGGGTGCCACATCCGTCAAATCTCGTACCGTCTCCAGCACTCAAGAAAACCAATGGCGGCATCCACATTAGCTTTCTTCAATTAGTCCATTTGGCGAGTAATAGCCTACAATTATTTTTATTTGCATTGTAAAGTTGTGCACATTTTATCAACATTATGTGTGAATGCATATAGGCTAGACTTCTTCCTTCTCCGCACGTGGAGAATATTCATGGCGGAGACCTGCCATGTGCAGATTTGTTATTGCTAGTTAAGATTAATGCTAACACGGTAGTTCAGAGTGGTGTGTTTTTTTCTGTTAAGTGTATGCTACTTGGTAATTAGCTAAATGATAAATAGGAAAAATCAGTTTTAATCTCCCTATAACACGAAGACGCTGCGTGTTACTTACCAACTCATCATTAGTGAGATGGATGGCACGCTCGTACCGAAAGCGAACCGTACTGTGACTTTTCTGTGCAATGTTGCATTAGCACTCTAACAGTAACGTTACTTAACTTACTTATACAATCTCACTTGGTTCTAGTGATATGATATACCCGCCACACGACCTAACCGAACATCTTGGACCAGTGGTTGAGTTACTTCAGAGGCTATTGTTACCGTAGCTAGATAGCTAGCTAGCTAACGGTAACTGATCACCAACCATATCATCAACTGACTGCATATCACTTACTTTTCTGGGTGCATCCTTGACAGATGTCTGTTGAAGTTTGAGGTTGTCCCGGTCTTCTCCTCAATGGTTCGTTTACATATCGAACATCTAGCAGTGATCTTGCTGGAATTTGTTGTAAAATCTGTGTAAGCAAAGCGCACAATTCGGGGCGTCTCTTTCGGCATCTTCGCGCTACTGAACATGACGGTATGCACGCCACGTGAATCCGCATGTAGGTGGAACACACGTGCCTGCCCTTACACGAAATTGAATAATGTTACAGTACTAATATAGCTATCAATATATTTTAATAGGGCCTATTATTAAAAAAAATCTAACAAAAACAGCCTTTATCAATTAAAAAGTCAGAGTCCGGGTCTCCAACTTCCGAGTCCGAATGCAGTAAATTCGCGAGTCCGAGTCCAAGTCCGAGTCATCAGTGCTCAAGTCCAAGTCGAGTCACGAGTCATGAAAATCAGGAGTCGAGTCGGACTCGAGTCCGAGTCCTGGACTCGAGTACTACAACACTGCCTACTACTACGCCCAGATGTCTGAGCTGCCCATCACACACCCAGATGTGTACACAGAATTCATGGAAGGAGGCTTCTCAGTCCAACTGGGCTCCACCAATCCCTTTGGCCGAATCCCTGTTGACCAAGCTATAGAAGAAACGGTGAACAAAGACACCCAAACAGCTGGAGGGACAAAGGGATTCAGCTTGAAGCCAGGAGCTGTGACCAAATATTATCTCACAGCTGAGTATAGAAGCATGTACCTCAGACAGCTGAGACACCTGACAGGTCAAGGCAGGTGCAAATGGTCTCATCCAGATCTACAGAGTCCAAGGATCAAGAGAGATGAAGCAGATGTCCAGTCTCTCATGGACCTTATGGAGAATAACTGGCTCAATCCTATGTCCCCTGATGAGATTGATTTGGTTAGCCTCTCCACTGGCAACATGGCTCCACCTGATGTGATCATAGATCTCTTGAGAGCTCTTGAGAAAGGAGAAGAGGCCTACCAAGCATTCCAGCAAACAAGGTTAGATGCAGACCCACCACCTGTGAAATTCCACGACAAGATGACCAAGCAAAGTCTGAAAACATTCTCCAATGTCAGCACAAAACAAGCTCATGGAAAGAAAGCACAGGATGTGGTTCTGAAGGCAGATAGAAACCTTTTCAGTCACATGATCCTGGTGGCTGAAAGCAGGAAGGTGAATCTGAAGGATGTCCTTGCCTACCCATTGGGCCCACTACCATGGTCACTGGCAAATGCTGATGGGTCCTTACGAAAAACAAACAAGGCTGCACTTGCCAGAGAGCTTGAAAAGAATGTATCTCCTGCAGAAGACATCCCAATTCCATCTGCTTCCATCATTGATGGGATGAGCCTGGTCCAAAAAATGAATGGCAACAACAAAACCTTTGCACAGGTGGCAGAGTCAGCCTTGACCCAGGTCCTCCATGAGGGAGCACAGAGTGGGAGGATTGATGTTGTTTTTGATGTCTATCACCAGACTTCGATCAAAGATGCTGAACGACTGAACCGGGGTGGAGACATCACTCTCCAGTACAAGAATCTTGCAGGGGGACACCACGTCCAGCAGTGGAGAAAATGTCTGTGCAGTTCCTCCAACAAGACCAGTCTCATCAAGTTTCTGGTGGAAGAGTGGAAACTCCCACGATACAGAGCTATGCTGCATGGCAAGGTGTTGTACATGACCTGTGAGGAAACCTGCTACAAGTTGAAAGAAGATGGGTGTGAGGAAGCAGCAGAACTGCACTCCACACATGAAGAACCTGACACCCGTCTGCTCCTGCATGCATTGCATGCAGCAAATGCGGGCTCAAAGTCAGTTATCATCACAGCTGAGGACACTGATGTCATGGTGCTTTGTCTTGGCTTCCAGAAGGACATCACCTGTCCCATCTACCAGAAGTGTGGGACTCAGAACCGCACACGGTTTGTCGACATCACCAAACTGGCAAGTTCACTTGGAGACAGCATCTGTGACAGCCTAATTGGCTTACATGCCTTCACAGGCTGCGACACTGTCAGTGCATTCGCTGGTCGAGGGAAGCTGAATGCCCTGAAGATAGTGAGAAAGCACACTTCCTGCCAAGAGACTTTTAGTCAACTGGGACAGACATGGAATGTGAGTGATAAGCTGTTCCAGAAAATTGAGCAGTTCACCTGTCGGATGTATGTTGCTAATAGCAGCACTGCTGAGGTGAACAAACTGCGTTACCAGCTCTTCTGCACCAAAAGCGGAGAGGTTGAGTCCAGCCAGCTGCCACCATGTAGAGACTGTCTCTTTATGCATGCTCAACGAGCCAACTATCAGGCAGCAATATCTGCAGGCTAACCCTGTGGTGCCAAGCCCTACTGAGTATGGATGGACAGACGATGAAGGCAAGCTGGCCATTTACTGGATGCGCTCCCCACCTGCACCAGATGTGGTCTTGGAAATGCTAACATGCAAGTGTGTGCATTCATGCAAAATGCCAAGCTGCATGTGCCTGTCAAATGGACTTCCATGCACAGACATGTGCAGGTTACAGACCTGCAGTAACCAAAAACAGCAGGATGGTCCAGAACTGGACTTTGAACTTGGGGAGTCAGATGATGAGAGAAACGAGCAGTTTGATGAATGATAGTGTGATGATTCTGATGGTATTACTGTGGTAGTAGTCTATTGATGCACAGGATGTTGATTCTGGACTTGGTTACCCAGAGCTTGATAACAATAATGTAACCATATTCACATATACCCATTACCCTACCCATTACCATTACATATACCCACTAATGATATGGGATTACATTTATCATTGACTAAGTATATGTAAATGTCAATGTTGTTTAAAATATTAAAATAGTTCATTACCTCACTATGGTATTCATTTTTATCATGTATTTTGATTGTGTATTTAAACAAATGTATAGAGACCAGTTTGTGACCTAACTGGCTTTGGTCTAGTTCTCATTTAAGGCTCACAATCACCTCACACAATGAAATAGTATGGGTATATTATACATTTTCTGAATCTTTACAGTCCTGTGAGTATTCCAGTTTTTGTGTTTTGTGTCCCTGATATTCCTAGATGCCACAGGGCTAAAAGAAAGTATATAGTTTAGGCGAAAATTGCAGAAAGATGTGTGTTATTGACGGGTTGAAGAGCTCAAGTGACCTCTATATTTGTGAGAAATATCCACAACAGGGCTTGAATGAAAGCTAAGAAGGTCCCCTTTAAAATGATACCAAAGACAATATTATAGAACATTGAAAAATGTCCTGACCATGAGGCTAAACCAGGATATGCACCAGCGTCTAAAATGCAATTTAGTTTAGCGGGTGGTTAACTTCCTGAGCTGATAACTGTGATACAGCTGCCACTCAGGAATGGTTATCATACCAAAATATCATCTACAGACATGGATCCTTTCAAAAATTATAAGTAAGTTTTGCCACCTTGAGTGTACCGAAATATCGTCTGGCCCATGAACTAAGTAACGTTATGGAGAAACGGTGGTTAATGGTAGCCGTCAGTATGTGAATGACATTATTTCGCGAATAGTGGGGACGAGCGGGCGGTCTGTGTATTACTGATATGTGAATTCGTACTTAATGTTGTAAACTGTTTATTTATTTAATTTGCCTCAGCAAACTTAACATAGCAGCTATTTATGTGGCAACACAGGTTGAATTGCAGGTAGTCCACATTTTACATAATAGTTAAAAGGTACAGTATAGACTTGTGTGCGCGCATCTACTGCATTCTAGAACGGCAACAATAAACATGTGCACTGTAATAATAATAATAATAATAGTAATAATAAAATTAACTTATAAAGCGCTTTTTATTGTCAGACAATCTCCGATCTGTATGGTTATGGGGGATGCATTTGCTCTCAAGAAAAACACAACATGTATGGGACATAGATCCTTTGAAAGCAGTATCTTTAGGAAGGGATCGAGCGACCAAGGGAGCAACGAAGGAAGGACACGTTTTTATTGGAACTGCACCTTCGCGCGCCAATCACAATGTCCCACGCGCACAACGGCACTACTTTCATTGCGACGTCGACCTTTTCTCTGGTAAGTTGAAGAAATATCCATCAGGCTTTATCTTACGCATATAGTAGCATGTGCAGTTCTATTTGAGAACGTTTTGGCTACAATCCATACGTTTCTGCTATGTTACTCATTTGTTTGTCAAAGTATGGCCTAAACATTTGGTCCAAATAGTTAACGAGAGTGGAATTACATCACTAATAATGTCAGCTAGCTAGCATGGTAGCAAGCATGTTAGCTAGCTAGCATAGTCCGCAGAGCAAATGCGTTGCAAAGGGAGGAAGGGGGGTGCTATTTTTTGCAGAATGGAGAGCCTCAAAAATGACATTTTCTGGCTAACACAACAATTTTGTGTAACTGACTTGCTAACCTAGTTGACTAACAGTCCTTATAGCTTGTACATAGCAATAGCATGAAATGAGCCCAATTTTCGCCACGAGTTGCTCGCTCATAGCTACACTAGCCAACTCGTATCACCGGTATACTGTAGCTCGACTGGTCGGAGAAGATGAGGGTTTCTTCTAACCTCCAAACACAGACAACATTGCATGAGTGTTACTGTATGTGGCAATGTAGTATTCACCCCTCTTTTCCTTTTCATTACAGCTCCAGTCATTGTTTTTGCCCCACCCTTGGATCCCTCAATATTATTAAACCCAAAGGCTCTTTTAAGAGCCAACCTCTGTCTGTCATTCTGTCTGTCCCTCCACCCACCCACCCGTCTCTCTCTCACTCTTTTGTCTATCCGTCCCTCTCTCACACTCTTGTATTTCCAACATCTGTCTGTCTGTTCGTCTCTATCCTGTCTGTCTGTCTGTGTCTGTCTATCCATCTGTCTGTCTGTCTGTCTGTTTGTCTGTCTGTCTCCCTCTCTAGCTCTCTCACTCTCTGTTGGTCTGTCAAAAATGAGTGTTCCAACAAAAAAAGGTTCCAACAAAAAGACCTGCACTTTCTGCAAGGGTGTCTTGTTTTGTGCAGCAAAAGTGTGTCGCCACTGCAACAGCGACCAGCCTAAAAAGCAGCGGCTGCAAAACAAGCTACAGAATTTTGATTCCAAGCGGGAGGACTGGCTAACTCACCTGCAGAAAAATCACAATACCGCATCCTTAAAGGATGAAGCCATGTTGTTGGTATGTATGTTATTTGGATAGATATTTCATTGACTTGAACTTAATCTGACAAAGGATCGACACCGCATCATTCTCATAATTTTCCAAATCTGCAAAGCCCTTTAGAACCTTTGTATGAGCTATTGCAGTATAAATGACTTGCAACCTAAACATACACAGGCAGCCTCAGTGTTGTGACTGTGAATGAGAGAGACAAATATTATTGAAAGAAGGGCTGATCGTCAGTGATTATTTTGGATGATCATATTTTAGATGTAGTTCTGCTACTACATGTCCTGCAACCTTGACAGTGGAAGTAACCTAAAAGGGCTTCTGGTATTCAATTAATTCAATCATACAATTTACATTTCCCGCTGTCCAGCTACATTTTTGTTTTGTTTTGACTATTGTGCCTATGATCGCCGCACAGCCGTTCTGATATTCATCTTATTATAGAACGGCTTCGAGTGTGCTATTGCCTATTATATTGACTATATTAACTTTCATACTGTATCCTTAATGTCAGTACAGACTCACTCTTCTCCTCGGCAAGCCAAGCAAAAATAAGCTTTTTGACTGTGAGGTCCTACTTCCCCATTCCAGGCTCACAACCAATGCTCGAGCAATAGTCAAAAAATTTGAGGTGATGTATGACATGGTCTGTGAAGGTAAGATCAATTTATTTTGAAGTCATAATTCAAAAATAATGTATAATTTTTCTGTGACTAATACGAATACTTGTTCACTTTTTTGCACAGGCTGGGTCCCTGGTTGCAGTGATGAACATAGCTTAATTGAGGAGGTCTGTTTGGATATTCTCTGTTTGCATTGTACATATAGCCTTGGGGGTGGCTGTGGCTTAGGAGGTAGAGTAGGTTGTCCAATGATTGGAGGGTTGGGTTTGGATAAAAGTGTTATATAAGTGCTATTTATCATATATTTTGAATTCCAAACAGCACTGTACATACATTTGCACTGTATCACTGTAATTTGCACTGTTATGACACGTCAATGTATTGTTTTCTGAATGCAATAATTGACCAAGTCAAATTCCTCGTAGGTGCAAGCCTACGTGGCAACCATAAAACTCATTCTGATTTTCACAGACATCAGACCTTGTGACCCTGAACCTGACAGCTGTAGACCCGGAGGAACCCATGGTCCACACCACACCCACGGAGGCACTTGAGGATCCCATGGTCCACGCCACACCCACGGAGGCACTTGAGGATCCCATGGTCCACGCCACACCAACGGATACACTAGTGAACCCGGTTGAATCGGGAGAAGGTACCAGAGAGTGTTGACATTTCTATAATACCTATGAATACCGACAGGATGTTTTTGTTTACAACCTCATCGTCTCTTTTTTTTTTATTCAGTCATCACAAACTCACTGGCAGACCTCACTGATCACTACAGTAATTATTTGTCTCACTTTGCCTTCATTTTATCTGGAATCTAGAGAGGCCAGGCTGATTAGGAGTGAAGCATGTGAGCTTCCAAGAGTATGCTGATTTAATGGGGTACATAGCTAAACTTCACAGGTACAGTTCAGCTGTGATGACCAGTTTAATATGATAAATGAAATATTAAGAGCACTTTATCTTTCTCAAAACCACAGCTATCTCCACCAGATCATCCTCAGCTTCAAGGAGGGGGGAGAAAAGGACAGGTATGTACAGAATGTTAAGACTGTGACTAGATATTTCTCTGAGAAAAGGTGTACATTCTCTGTGTCCGTATGCCTCATAGAGCCTGTGGTTTCAGAGTGAAGAGGTTTTCCATCTGATAATTGCAAATCTGATTTAAATTTGAATGCTTGTGCCATTTTAAAAATATTGAAGCATCTCCTGTAAATACAAAATCTCACCCACAGTTGTCTGCAGGCCAGGGAAGCTAAAAAGCCAACAAAGGGTAGGTTTTCACTATGCCTATTGCATAATCATCGCTCAAGGTATTACCAGATTTTTCAGCCTTTGATCATAACTCTTAGGTTTTTCATTGACCTCTCACCTACTGTATAGTCCGTTTGCCTAGTTGCAATCAACGTGAGTTGATTCTGCTGATTCCTATAGACCCTTCTCCCAGTAGCCATTTAAACATGTCATACCAGGGTAAACACGAATGGCCCTGTTCTATTTAGGGTAATTCATAAAATCATTCTGAATCCTTAGACTTGAGTGTCACCTTTCAAATGAGCCCAAGATCATGACTGTAGCCTAAAAGTATGAGGGAACGGTGCTCCTTTTATTATGGGTATGTCGTTTCAGGAAAAAAACGTTAGAAAGAGGTGATTGTTAATCAGTTAGACCTATCCTACTATGACACGTCAAAATGGCTGCTGGGGAAAGGGTCCATTGTCGTTCAGTAGGGTTGGTTGTCTTAATAAGCATCCACAATAATCTGAGTAAAAATAAACATTCAGAACTATTAGAAGACCCAGTTCGAAAACGTCTCATTTTGCTGTTCAGACAATTTCTCAAGACCAGGTGGGCGTGGCCGCATTTTGTCCATGAGCTCGGATGGCTTGCTGTCACCCAAGCCTTGCAGAGAAAAGAGACGGTGGGCCCTCTCGGCGTCGGAAAGTTCAAAAATCCTCAAGAGGTGATCTTTGAGCCCCTTGTATTTGTCTGCCGCCGGAGGATTTGTAAGGAGACTCACCAATCTAGTTGCAGTCGAACACCCGAGCGCCGATACAACGTAGTAGCATTTAGTAGCATCATCCGTTATTTTGCGGATAGCAAACTGCGCTTCCGCCTGGGCGAACCATGTTGTTGCCGATGACTCCCAGAACTCTGGCAATTTGAGAGAAACCGCGTTGATTTCGTCAACCATGTTCGTTCAAAAGATTGTCTCTGATAACTACCAAGAGGGAAACGTCGGGGTCACCAGTGTAAAGGAGCTCAAGCAGGAGTCGTGACAACTTTCTCTTTCGGCTACACAACGTGCACCATTTATTCCTTCCACCATTACAACAACAACAACAAAAAACCCACGCAGCGGAAGTGTGTCACTGTAAATCCGAACCGAGGAAACAGCAGCTGTAAACCAACGTTCCCACCAGCTCAATAAGGGGAATTATGTATCCCCATAACCACTACAAGGCCATATCTCTGGAAGGCAGCGTGTTAGACACATAAGCCCAGACTCAAGATAAGCAGAATCGCCGGCTCCATTGAATATGTTATTTGTAGTATTTCATGCAAGATTACATACACTGTACTCCAATATCACCATTAGAGAGGCAAATTAACACTGAAGTCTATGGAAGGGGGGGTATAACTTCAAAACACTATTTCTCTGAAATACAGCACGCTCCAGAACTAAGTCTAACATATATGTTTAGATCAATGTTAGACCTTTCCAAGAATGTGTTTGGTTTTGTTCTACGACAAAAAAATTCCAACCCTGTGACTTGACAGTTCAACATGCCATTTAACTTATGGCCTTTTAGACCATGCATGGTTTTTGGCTAGGGTTTGGAAATTGGGCTTCCTTTATGCTAGAGCCAAACCAAAGACATTTCCAGAAAGGCCTTTGCTTCCAGAAGAAAGCCTGCAAATATGAAAGATTTGTAGGTGAGGAGGAGGAGTTTGTAGGAGATATGGCTCTTGACTGGAAGCCAGTGGAGGTGGATGAGGGTGGGGGATGATGTGCTGCCAGGGCTACCTAGGTTGCCTCCTCTTCAGCCTCCTCCTCACTCTCTTCCGAACTGCTAGGTTCACTTTCCTCTTCATCATCCAAGCCTCCAAGGAGAGATGCATCTGGCCCCAAAGCAGCCTGGTAGTGCTGTAGCATCAACCGCAAACTACCTTCCACTTCCAAAAATCTTCAAATAAGAAGACATCGTAGTCCTTCACTTCCCTCTGCTGACATTCAAAACAAGACAATACACAAACCTATAGTAAGGATTCGGATAGTATGTAACATCTAATCCAATGCCTGCTGATTTTGTGTTGCAAAAACATTTTTGGTGGGATGGCAGTAACATGAATGGAAAACAAAGTTTTTTTGTTTTTTTTTTCCAACATACCCTCACTTATAATCTTGGTCCTGAGGGCCGAGGCCAGGTTTCGCAACGAAGTGCAGTGTTGGGCCATCTCCAAAACCAGGATGCTCCTCTCCTCTTGCAGGTGTGCGGTCAGCATCTGCTGGTCGTGCACTTGTCTCTTGGTGCTGATGTTCACTGATGATCCTGTAAGTTATACAAAAGATCCCCTATTGACTTGCTAAATGTCACTTTATGATGCATGATCAGGGCATAGTTCCGTAACTTATATTCTATATAATTATACCCTGGGTCTCAAAACACACACATCTGAGCATCTCAAAAGGCACGTACCACTGCCGTGCACCTCCCATGGCCATATGTGTTACACAGTGTGTCCAGCCAGCGACCTCAAAGAGACGCCGCTTGTCTTTTGCCAAATTCTTGCGCAGGCGGTGACGAAGCTTGTTGCTATCTAACAAGACAAAAGTAGCACAAAAACAACTGACAATGTAGTGAATGGGTAAGTGATCATGTACATGTATTGTCCATTACATATGATACAAATAAATACTTAACATTTTACCATACCATTTTGATGGTAGAGGCTGTGTTTTCTGTGGTGAAGGCTCAGATGAAGCCCCTCAATGGACTGTTGTTGCAGGGATCGTTGATCACTGGTAGCATCTGTTGTCTCTACAGAATTGGGAAATAGTAAAGGAATACCAGATATACATATTTAATCTAACAAAATCATTTAATCACACACCTACTTCACAGTTTGTATATGTATTGCACTACTTTTTCAGCATTCAATAACAGCTTCTTTTAAAAGTACAGATATAAATGTAAAAAAAGGACAAAAAGAGATGGGAGAGATATGATTTCCTGTCATCCTTACCCCCAGCCCATTCCTGAACATCCGTAACCCACTGCAGTGCCATCTCCTCTGAGCAATGGACCTCTTCTCTGGGCTCTAGAAGTCTTGCTGCCTCCTCCACAGCTCTTTGACAAGTCTGAAAGACATAAATATTTTCAGCATCAATTTCAAGTCAGGTACAGTGACACAAATCTGCTTTATGCATGTGGGTTTAACCAGATACACAAACACATAATGATACAACAAACATGAATACAGGACATACCTTCACATATCTTGTGGAGAGGGCCTTGTGGAGATTGTCTCCCTCGTGCCTGTTCCATTCCATTGCATGGACAGTCAGCATGTCCATACCAGGGATATACCATATAATTTGCAGTCCATAATGACATCATCTACTTCCAACAGTCATCTTCTCACATTGTTCTATAATTATAGAACAATGTGAGAAGATGACACACTTCAGGATAGATACAATGCCACTTTTTTAACAGAAAATTAGAAAATGAAGTGAGAGTGAGTACAGTAAGGTACAGTTGAAGAGAGTGGAGTTGAGATGAGTAGGGATTGGGTGCTGGAAAAGTGCTGAAAGTGACCAACCTGCTTTGGACATGTATTTTGTTGTCAGAGCACAACGGGAGAGGTAGCTGTTCACCTGCTCAACCTCTTCACCAGCCGTTGTGCCCGCTCCCTCCTGATTCCTGCCACTCCATTTAAGCTGTTAAAGGAGACAATGAAAGTAGTCAGGAAGCTGGATTGATAAAAAGTACCAGTGGCCCTGCCTTTGATCACGAAACACCTGGAGAACCCTGCCCCTGCCACTGACGATGGACTGAACACTGATATTAGCAGCAGTGCATGAAAATTGACATGGAATCTTGAGCTGAATCTCAATATCGTTTCTTTATAAAACAATACATAATAAATTGAAAAAATTAAAATATACCTCACACTTTGTGGCATGAGCCCTGGCATGCATGGTGCTGAGGAATGGCCTCATCTGCAAGAGGCCCTGGAGTGGTGGAAGGGCAGCCACTACCTTTTGGAGGTATGGCCAGTACTTGCAGGTGACATCCATGGCAAAGAATTTGACATTTGCTCTGGCCTGAATTTCTCTCTGGAGATACAGAGGGTAGGCGAAAACTTCACCCCGGTACATATTTAGGCTTTTCAAGAGGTAGCCATGGCGACACACGGCTACCTCAACGCCCTCTTCGTGGAATTTACCTGCCCTCTGTGAGGTTTCCCTGGCTGCTGCCCACTGCGAAGCACCGCATGGTCCTTTGCCTTGCGTCTGTGAGAACAGTCCTTAACAGAAACATTTGAAACATAGGTACTACAGCATCATTAACATTCCTTTCACTTAATACCCGTTGGTATCGGGAGTAGCTGAATATTCCACTAGTATGTGGTGAGTACATACAGTAACAACATGATTAATGTATACTTGGCTGGTGTAAGACTTACGCTTTTCACTGCAGTCCTAATGGTGTCAACAAAAGCTGACACCTCACTGTCCTTGGCAAGAAACAGCCCTTCAAAAAATGCAGTGTTTTCGAAGTTAATTAAAAAAAACCCATAACATCAGTAAAACCATTCCCGTTGTCCTAAAGACCAAATTCAACAAAAAGACCACAACCAAAAGACACACCCGCTGGATCGTTTAAAGCGGTAAAGCTTCCGGTTTCCATCAGCTGCTACAGCCAGCATTTCTGGGGTACAGGCGGGGCAGGTGAACGGGGTCGCACAGCAGAGCTGGTCCTCCTCAAACGAGCAATAGCTGAACTCCAGGAAGCTCCACTTATGTGCATCCCCATTGATTTGCCCTGATTGAAGTGTACATAATTATGAACATATGGGTATTGTCTATTTAACAATATAATAATAATTATGAAGACATTTGTTCTATTACACTTACTCTTCAAAGCACGCGGAGTGCGATGTTCCAGCAACTTTGCAAAAGCTTGCCCGGAAAAGCCAGGTGAAATGACCTTCAGGTCTTGGAATGAGTGGAGGAGGTCAATAGTGTACAGGGTCTGGGAATGTGAAGAGGCTGGCCAGTAACCACTCTTGATTAGATCTTTAAGATCCGGGGTCCAGCATTGCAGGCAGATATTGCACACATGAACAGGCATGTGCAAGTCGAACCGTCCTGGTGATACATTTAAACAATTTAGACAATGACATGTCATTATGCTAACAGATACGAAGTATAAAAGGACAACACTTTACCGTTTATGGTGATAAGGATGACTTCTCTGCCTGGAGACATAGTGACGTCAGCAACGTCACATGAGCATAGCTGTGGTGCACACACTGTGGGTAAAATGGAAGCTGACAGAAAATAAAATAGAAACATGTTATTTGCATAACAGACAGAATAGAAACATGCATATTTTAATGTCATACACTCTCAGAGAAATAACTACCATTTAAAATTTGAGAACATAAGATAATGCCTTAATAGTGAGTGAGTAAAAAACGTAGACTATGTACCTTGCTTGTGTGGGATGTAGTGTCCAGTTTCCCCTTTAGTATAGCATGTTGATGGTGGGATGGCCTTGAGGAAACCATCCACCACGCTATGCTGTCTCTGTTGTGGAGTGGCCATCTTTTATGGTGCAACACTTCACAGGCCTCAACCACTCCTCAGGAAGGCAGTCTCTGCACCTCTGCAAAGAAAAACAGATAATTATTTCATAAACAAATAAGACGTGCCATATACTTTCAACTTCGCATTTGGTTGGAATAATTGGAGTAAGATTGAGCCATGTCCTTTTGTTAGGACATGTCCTTCCGTATTTATTCAGCCTATGATAAAAGTGTGTAAACTAAACTATTTACAAAAACTGACAGAGAGCTGCAGATATCTGACTCCAACCTTATAACAGCAGCCTGATGGCAGATAGAGCACAACTCCTGGCCAACAGCCTCAGTTGCCAGTAGATATTGCAGGTGGTCTGGCCGAGCTTCCTTCCACTGTTCTTGGGCTGTCAGCTGACGCAAGGACCAAGACGAGGAGCTTTGCAGAGGCACAGCAGGCACATCAGTACGGAATGACCCAGAAGTCATTGACAGCCTCTCCATGTTTCAGTCTATGAAGGAAATGCAAAAGCATGTTGAATATGTTAAAGGTGCAATAAAGAACTTGTAATCTCTACTTCCATTTGAGTGCTCAAAAGCCATAAAGGGTTGTTGAAAATCGAACAATACCATGCCTGTATCAGTTACAAATTACAAAACATCAAAACTAAGGATTACTTGGATCAACAGGGTGAATGACAAAAATGTTATCTGTAGATGCAGTATTACAGACAAAGTGAAACATGTCTATGGTGCAATGAATGAATGGTGGCAGGGCGCTTTACTGAGATATAACCCCAAATAGTATAGCGTCCTATACGTACCTTGGCCAATTGATTCCCTGTGTGGCATCTTTAAGATTTCAGCATGATGTGATCTATGTGTACAATCTTACCAAATTCTTCTTGAGCAAACGCTCTTGGCTGAGAATTCCCTGCAGCAGTCGTAGCCTGGGAGTCCTCCGTACCAGGGCATGTGACTGTAAAACAAGACATGCAAGAATAGAAAGAGATTAGGAGAACCCTAACATGTTTTTAAGGTTAAGGCAAAATAGCAACAATCTATTCACATGTTCATTACACTACAAATGACAACGCTCAACAACAGCTTGACAACACTGTTAGTCCCATCCTTGGCGTTGATTGGCTAATCATTAGAACCCGCAGGGTTTCCCACACAAAGTAAATACTTTGCAGGCCGCCCAAGTATATTCATGGCTGCCAATGTATCGAAAATTATCAAATCTAGCAATAGCAGAGTCTGATCGTACCCCACCCCTGCTACCACCACAAGTATATTTCAGTCATGAGGGAAACACTGATCCTGTGATCATTTTGTAGTCAGAGAAGCAGTGACATGAATGATTAGTTACATAGTAAATCAATGAGACTTAATGAATTTCAAATTTGTTTAGGAGTTACCAGCAGTTGAGGCTCGACACTGTCCTCCACATCTCCCTCTTGGCTTGCCTCATCCTGCATGGTCCCTTTTTATCAACTGAGTGACCTTTCTTTGTGCATACTGTGTGTGACAATTCTTGTAAGACTGAAATTTAAAAATAATGATGAAGGTACTGTATAGAAACTGAAAATGTAAATCCACACAAATTGCTATTAAAACACTAACCCTGGCTTCAGTTGGGACAGCATCGTGCTTCACATGGAGTGCTATGCCCCTCCCCTCCTGGTAGGCCTCGTCCAGTAAGTGCTCATCCACATCTTCAGCACAATCAATTTCATGCCTCAGAGCAAGTGCAATGCGCCTCCCCTCCTGGTAGGCCTAGTCCAACATGTCTCCAGTCAAGATAGCTTCGTTGTTGAAAGCATGTCCAATGTGCATTCCATAGGTGTGGTCGCGGATGTGGTTCATGTTTGAAGCCATCGATGAGATAGACAAGAGCGTGAGAGATGGATAGCAAGAGTGTGAGAGACTGACAGATAAACAAGATAGTGAGAGACTGACAGATAGACAGGAGAGTGAGAGAGTGAGAGAGAAGGATGGATGGATGGATGGATGGATGGATGGATGGATGGATGGATGGATGGATGGGTGGGTGGGTGGGTGGGTAGGTGGGTGGGCGGAAGGACATACAGACAGACAGACAAAGAATGACAGACAGACAGAGGTTGGCTCTTAAAAGAGCCTTTGGGTTTAATAATATTGAGGGATCCAAGGGTGGGGCAAAAACAATGTCTGGAGCTGCAATGAAAAGGAAAAGAGGGGTGAATACTACATTGCCACATACAGTAATACTCATGCAATGTTGTCTGTGTTTGGAGGTTAGAAGAAACCCATCTTCTCCGACCGGTCGAGCTACAGTATACCGGCAATGCGAGTCGGCTAATGCAGCTATGAGCCAGCAACTCATGGCGAAACGTGGGCTCATTTCATGCTATTGCTATGTACAAGCTATAAGGACTGTTAGTCAACTAGGTTAGCAAGTCAGTTACACGAAATTGTTGTGTTAGCCAGAAAATGTCATTCTCCATTCTCCAAAATATAGCACCCCCCTTCCCCCCTTTGCAACGCATTAGCTCTGCGGACTATGCTAGCTAGCTAACATGCTTGCTACCATGCTGGCTAGCTGACATTATTAGCGATCTAATTCCACTCTCATTAACTATTTGGACCAAATGTTTAGGCCATACTTTGACAAACAAATGAGTAACATAGCAGAAACGTATGGATTGTAGCCAAAACGTTGTCAAACAGAACTGCACATGCTACCATTTGCGTAAGATAAAGCCTGATGGATATTTCTTCAACTTACCAGAGAAAAGGCCGATATCGCAATGAAGTAGTGCCGTTGTGCGCGTGGGACATCTGTGATTGGCGCGCGAAGGTGCAGTTCCAATAAAAACGTGTCCTCCTTTCGTTGCTCCCTCGGTCGCTCGATCCCTTCCTAAAGATACAGCTTTCAAGGATCTATGTCCCATACATCTTGATGTGGAGCATTTTCTCGAGAGCAAAGGCATCCCCCATAACCATACAGATTGGAGATTGTCTGAAAAGCTCTTTATAAGTTAATTTATTTATTCTTATTATTATTATTATTACAGTGCACATTTTTTGTGTTGCCGTTCTAGAATGCAGTAGATGCGCGCACACAAGTCTATACTGTACCTTTTAACTATTATGTAAAATGTGGACTACCTGCAATTCAACCTGTGTTGCCACATACATAGCTGCTATGTTAAGTTTGCTGAGGCAAATTAAATAAATAAACAGTTTACAACATTAAGTAAGAATTCACATTATATCAATAATACACAGACCGCCCGCTCGTCCCCACTATTCGCGAAATAACGTCATTCACGTACTGACGGCTACCATTAACCACCGTTTCTCCGTAACGTTACTCGGTTGGACCAAATAAACGTAAGTTTTGCATGTTGTCATGTCTTCCTGAATGACAAAATACAATCCATCCATCTTTTTTATTTTATTTCCTCCAAAATAGACTTACGTTTTTTAGTTAAAAAATAACTAATAAAACATGTTTTCTTTCCACTGGAATACTATAGCCGGACAACGTAACCGGGAACCAGTAACTAGACGTAATGTATTTGATTAAATTCGTACGTATGTAACGAAAAAGTGTGACGCTGGGTTGGTTCACATCCATGGCAGCCGACAACAATTCAGGTGACCGGGGCAGAGGAGTTCAAAACAGTCTTTTTTTTTAAAAGGTGACATCACTGCGGGAAAAGCAGCGGACTTGGCCGCTAGCGGCAAACCGGTAATAGCCTTACCTGTCCCCGCAAAGTAAAACCGCAGATTACGGCCACGGCAGAGGGCTGAGTCCATACAGTTTTCATCACACACAGCGAAAACACTATGGAGACGGAGCCTCCAGTACGATCAAGTCCATGTATCAATTGATAATCCCATAAAATCCAAAAAGTAGTTGTGGTAAACCATAAAAAGGGTGGTAAAAGTTACGTAATGTTGAGGCTAAAAACTGCATTTTAGCCTGTTGACAGTAGCACACAAGTATAGCATTATTGTTGTTGGCAATGACGTCAGCGAGGTAGGACCATCTTCCATTTCTCAGTTCCAAATTCTAAATGTGCATTCTCTCTTTATAGATGTCAAAATGAACAGTAATATCTGTTTTTCGCCACTTCGCCACTTGTGTTAACCTTTACAACTTTTTTTTTGTTTGTTCATTCTGACCAATGTGGCCGATCTCCATGGAGATCTTTTCTTACCAGAGAACACCTTCACCTTAGTGGATGCAGTGGAATTGATAACATCTTTAATTTTAGGATTTAATTGATCTACAAGCTCATTGACTGAGACCCAAGAGAGTGGATTGTGTGGAAGAGAAAGCCTGAATAATATTTCATTGGTTCTTTCAGTGATATGCCGTTTTGTGATTTCTCTGTTTTAACGTTTAAGTGCACGGAGAAAGTACTTCCAAAGAAAATACTGATGATGGGAGAGAGCAACATAAGTCACCACAACCTTTGAAATGTTCAGACCCTTGGAGACAATTAAGTCCGGAGTGTGCCCCTTGTTGTGTATGGGCTTGGTCACATGCTGAGTCAGTCCATACCACATAACAGCCATGACACCAACACAGTTCTTTAGTTCCTCTATCCTGGGGGTTGTCGACATCCATCCGTCCATTATCCATCCATTATCCAAACCGCTTATCCTGCTATCAGGGTCGCGGCGATGCTGGAGCCTATCCCAGCAGTCACTGGGCGGCAGGCGGGGAGACACCCTGGACAGGACGACAGGGCCAACACACACACACACACAACACACACACACACACACACACACACACACACACACACACACACACACACACACACACACACACACACATTCAAACATAGGTACAATTTAGTATGGCCGAGTCACCTGACCTACATGTCTTTGGACTGTGGGAGGAAACCAGAGCACCCGGAGGAAACCCACGCAGACAAGGGGAGAACATAAAATTTTAGGCAATTGGGCTTGCCTAACATGGATCTTTAAATCACAAGCAATAACTACACAGTCAAAGTCAATACAGATTGTAGAAAGCAGTTCAGTTGTCATCAAAAAATACGCATTGTATTTAGGTGGCCTATAAGTATTTAGACATTTAACTCGAGAAGAGGAATTCAACTGAAGAGCCACGTATCTTCTGGTCTTGGAGTGAAAAAGGCAACTCCACCTTCCCTTTCTATTTTATTTTATTTTATTTGTTTGCTTTCTGGTTTCGCTCACAAAACTGAAGTTGGTAGGGATTGACTCAATAAGAACAGTTGCGCTGATGTCTTTGTCTAGCCAATATTCAGTTAAACACATTAATAGAGATTGTGCTTGATGAAAAAAAATAATTGATTAAAAATGTTTTTCCAGCCAAAGACCTGTTTAGCAACGCCAAATATAGTGTGTTAAAAGTATTAGCTGCCCAATTTTTTATTTTTTTATTTTTTATTTTTTATTTTTTTGTTACATGTTGTGGCTGCTGACGTATTACTGGAGTCAGATTAGTCCCTATTATAATTCGAATTTATTTTACAATTGTATTGCTTACTTTTAAGGCTTTAAATGGTCTTGCTCCCACATACATTTCTGATTTATTGACCTGGTATGTACCCTCTCGACCATTATGGAGCCCTGCTGGTTATTCCCAGGTCTCGGTTGTCACGACATATAGCAGAGAGGACCCCAATGCAGACAGCAAGGACAGGCTGGGCTTGAACAAAGCTTTAATAACACAAAACTATGAACAACAGGAACAGACGACAGGTACAGACAGCGGGAAATATTCAAAATGACGTGGCACAAAACCTATAAACAGGAGGAACAGAAGGCAGGTAAAGACAGCGGGAAGAACTCACAACACAACGTGGCGCATCCGGCGACCAAGAGTCTGTGAGTGTCTCTGAGTGTGTGAGATGATCCGACAAGGACCCCGAGAAATCACGGCAATCACCTGGCAGCTCCAGATTCAGAATCCTTCTCCCAATATACCCAGCATCTCTCCGCCACACATGTCCAAGCCATCTCAAATTTGCCTCTCTTGCTTTGTCTCCATACCGTCCAACCTGAGCAGTCCCTCTAATATACTCGTTCCTAATCCTGTCCTTCTCCATCACTCCCAATGGAAATCTTAGCATCTTAATCTCTGCCACCTCCAGCTCTGCCTCCTGTCTTTTCGTCAGTGTTATTCAACCAATTAGCAATGGATTATGTCAGATGTTGCACACCTTGCATAATTAAGTGCTGTGAGATGATTGGTTGAGTAAGTACAAGCAGGGATACCTATGCAGGGTTACGATGGAAATCTGCAGGATATGGGTTCCTTGAGGACTGGGTTGGGAAACGCTGCTATATACTACTCTGCAACTCCCGATTTCATTATACAATACCACACTTCCTCTCTCGGCACCCTGTCTCTAAATCCACAAAGACACAATGTAACCCCTTCTGGTCTTCTCTATACTTCTCAATCAACATTCTCAAAGCAAACATCGCATCTGTGGTGCTTTTTCATGGCATGAAACCATACTGCTGCTCGCTAATCGTCACCTCTCCTCTTAACCTAGCTTCTATTACTCTTTTCCCATATCTTCATGTTTTGGCTGATCAACTTTATACTTCTGTAGTTGCTACAGTTCTGCACATAACTCTTGTTCTTGAAAATCTGTAGCAGTATGTTTCTTCTCCTCCCCTCAGGCATCCTCTCATTTTCCATGATTGTGTTAAACAATTTAGTTAAAAAAATCCACTGCCATCTCTCCTAAACATCTCCATGCCTCCATAGGTATGCCATTAGGATCAAATGCCTTTCCACTCTTCATCCTCTTCATAGCTGCCCTCACTTCCTCCTTGCTAATCCACTGAACTTCCTGATTCACTATCCCCACATCATCCAACCTTCTCTCTCTCTCACTTTCTTCATTCATCAGCCACGTAAAGTAATCATTCCACCTTCTCAGCACACTCTCCTCGCTTGTCAGCTCATTTCCATCTCTATCCTTGATCGCCCTAACTTGCTGCACATCCTTTGCAGCTTGGTCCCCCTGTTTAGCCAATCAGTACAAATCCTTTTGTCCTTCTTTAGCGTCTATCCTTTCATACAACTCACCATATGCCTTTTCCTTTGCCTTTGCCACCTCTCTTTTCGCTTCACGCTGCATCTCCTCGTACTCCTGTCTACTTTCTTCATCTCTCTGACTATCCCACTTCTTCTTTATCAACCTCTTCCTCTGTATACTTTGCTGTACTTCCTCATTCCACCACCATGTTTCTGTCTTCCTTCTTCTGTCCCGATGACATACCAAGTACCTTCCTAGCTGTCTCCCTCACTATTTCTGCAGTGGTTGCCCAGCCATCTAGCAACTCTTCTCCACCACCCAGTGCCTGTCTTAACTCCTGCCTGAACTTCACACAACAGTCTTCCTTTTTCAACTTCCACCATTTGATCTTTGGCTCTGCCTTCACTCGCTTTCTGTTCTTGGTTTCCAAAGTTATCCTACAGACCACCATGCCCTGTCACCACCTTGCAGTCTCCAATCCCTTTCAGACTGTGTCTTCTGCATAAAATATAGTCCACCTGTGTGCACTCTCCTCCACTCGTGTATGTCACTCTGTCTTCCTCCCTCTTCTTGAAATATTTATTCACCACAACCATTTCCATCTTTTTCACAAAATCCCCACCATTTGTCCTTCCACATTTCTCTCCTTGACACCATACCTACCCATCACCTCCTCAAGTCCACTCCAATCACCACTCCCTCCCCCTTGGGTACCCTCTCCACCATGTCATCCAACTCACTCCAGAATTCTACTTTATCTTCTATATCACACCCAACTTGCGGGGCATATGCACTGATAGCATTCATCATCACACCTTCGATTTCCAGCTTCATACTCAACACTCTGTCTGACACGCTCTTCACCTCCAGCACATTCTTGACATACTCTTCCTTCAGAATTACCACTACCCCATTTATCCTCCTATTCACACCATGGTAGAAGAGTTTGAACCCTCCTCCAATACTCCTGGCCTTACACCCCTTCCACCTGGTCTCTTGCGCATACAGTAGGCCTACCTTTCTTCTTTCCATCATAGCAGCCAGCTCTCTCCCTTTACCAGTCATAGTACCAACATTTGAAGTTCAGACTCTCACCTCCACACTCCTACCCTTCCTTCTCTCTCGCTGCCTTTGGACATGCCTTCCCCCTCTCCTTCTCCTTTGCCCAACAATAGCAGTTTCCACCGGCACCCTGCTGGTTAACAGTGCTGGTGACAGTCGTTGGTAACCTGGGCCCCGCCCGATCCAGTATGGAAATCTTATTTATGATCCGTATATTTGATTTGGCAAATATTTTACACCGGATGCCCTTCCTGACACAACCCTCCCCATTTATCCGGGCTTGGGACCGGCACTAAGAATACACTGGCTTGTGCGTCCTCAGTGGCTGGGTAAAGAAAATCCAATAAATATATTGTTTA
Source organism: Lampris incognitus (assembly GCF_029633865.1). Taxonomy (NCBI): domain Eukaryota; kingdom Metazoa; phylum Chordata; class Actinopteri; order Lampriformes; family Lampridae; genus Lampris; species Lampris incognitus. The sequence goes on from NC_079219.1 coordinate 40,883,158, forward strand.
AAAAAGCAAAGCACATTTCTCTGGTAAATGATAAAAGGCATGAATGTATCAAACTAAGGCAATTTGTTTTCTAAACTAATGTAGAGATGAAGCAGTAATTGTGTCTGTTAAAAGCATACTAAAAATGTTTTTGAATCTGCATAGAAAACATGTAATTAGCATAAACCTCTCCCAATTCACTGCAAACCAACAGCCAGGCAAGGGCCTAATGACAATGTTAAAACTCTTGGACCTGTTAACATATCTTGAGCAGTTCACTTTTTGAACTTTTTGTTCAGTTTCAGCCGGATCTGATTTACCAAGTTAACTGTCTATCCAGGTTCGTTTGGATGTGAAGAGTAGACCAGCAAAGCTGAAAAGCTGTTCACATGCAGCAGAAGCAGGCAGAGCTGTGTTCAGCTTGAGGGAGGCCTTCTTAATGGCTGGGAAGGAGTGAAGCAGCTCCATGAGATCTGGGGCAGAAGCAAGCTAACCATCAAGCTCAGCTGGACTTTGGAACTGTCTTGGGGTTGGTCTGGGGAAGAAATCATCATCATCTGATGCCTCTCTTGGCTTTTGCTCACTCTCATGTTCAGTCATTTCAAGATGCTATTTCATGTGTGTCCAGCTTGTAATTGCAAGTCGAGAACACAATTTTGGTGCTTTAGTAAATTGTGTTATTTAAAAATATCACAAATAAATAGACTGGTCCACACACTAATGAAAGTGTTGTGGGGGGGCATCCCACCCTCCAAATGCTCTTCGAGAAGACAATAGTTAAAGAGGCTAGAAAAGTTACTGCTGACCCTTCTCATGTACTGTATTCAGAATACAAACTGCTCCCATCATGTAGATGCTACAGGGTTCCAATTAAATACAGGAAAATGTACCTGAACAGGTATGAAAAAATATTTCATCCCTCTATCAGTCAATCTCCTAAACTCAGGACATAAGGAGGGTGTAAAATTAGGGGCTGTGCTGCAAGTATTTGAATGCACTTTATGTCTGCACTTGTTTGTGCTGTGCACTTTATGTCTGTTACTGCACTATAATGCATGTATTTCTATATGGCAACCTTTATGTCCAAGACACATTTCCCTCGGGACAAATTAAGTAATCTTGAATCTTGAATCTATATCGCCTTATTTTAAAGAGTATTTCAAATGCTGGAGTTTTTATTGCATTCTACTTAGTATTTCAAATGGTGGAGTTTTTTTTTTATTGTATTCTGTTCATCTTGCTGTCTGCCAGATTTGAAACCCTATTGATCATATCATATTGGTTAAGTTATCGATTGTTACTGGTTATTAACCTCCCAGATCTTTGGACCTGCTTGCTAGCAGCTGAGAGCAGCCTGTAATCAGTCACAAATGGCAGCTGCTAATGAAATTAGTTCCTAGTTCTGCCTCACAACTTTCTGTTGCCAAGGTCAAGGACATGCCGTAGTTTACTCTCCCTGCAGAGTAGAAAGAACGAACAACAAAATGAAGATAATTAGCTGATAATTAGTGTCTTCATTGTCTCTTTGTTATGAGGTATTTGTTTGACCAAAATATGTGACAATGAGACCCATAGTGACAAAGTGTGTTACTATGGCCAGGTCCAGCAGTGGTGATGATCATATTTCATTTCATTGACATACTAACACAGGTCACGGCCTTGGTGTTTTGTCAAAATGTTGGAAACTCAATGCCAACCCTGCACATGCATTCTTAGGTGAGAAAATATAATGTTTTAATTTCTTCTGGTTCTGCACCTTATATCTAATATGTACTGCATTTATCCAACTCTGCAGTGCCATTATTACTGCAATACAGTCAATTGACTTTGCACTCAAATTATTCTATTGGTGATCTTAAACCCACTGATCAGCCAGTCCTTGCCAATATGTTTGCTAGAGCATGAATGGATGACTGATGTGTTTTGTGTTTAAGAATGCCACTTCTGCAGGCCTTTAATTTTCTGGTGCCAACCAATAAGTGACATTTATATAAGACTTGACTGGGAGGCAATTCTATGTCCTAATCTAGATGATTCATCTTGTTGACATGTGCAATCTTGATATTATAGAGAGAAAGTGTCACCAAAGTAATAATTGTCCAGTGTTGTCTTTATGTTTTATGCTGATGAAACAATACTCATCAGCAAGGTCTTTGGGAAGTCCTGTGGTGATCTTGGTCCAATAGAATGTCTTCATGTCAGTTTTGTCATTGATTTGTGTGTGTGTGTGAGTGTGTGTGTGTGTGTGTGTGTGTGTGTGTGTGTGTGTGTGTGTGTGTGTGTATGTATGCACACATGTGGACATGTGAGAGTGTGGGTGAATTTGAAGGTCTGTGTTCTCCACACTTGGGACCTTGTTGCCATGGTGACGGCTGTGAGGAATTGTGGAAAAGCGATCTCCCGGAAGTAACAGCCGCAGGGTGAAGCATATGTGGCAGGAGGAGCACACCAGAAGGCCACAGTGTGGATGTCCAGTTGGCCATCTGTTCCTTTCCTACAGCGAGGGCCAGGACAGCCCCAGAAACCACACAGGAAGGACAACATTTCCAAATGTCAAGGCCCAAGACAGTGCAATATTCCCCTGGTAGCTTCATCACGCATCCCAGACACAGAGCCTCAGGACCTGTCAATGGGACTTTCAAAGAACATCCTTGATTAGGGGCATTTGTTTTTGTGCAGAATGAGAGCGATAGAGTGGAAGAGCAGCAGCATGGCTCCATCACCAGCCAAAGATCATTACTCTTCTATATTTCTTCAGCCAGGTCCTCAGCCTGTTCCACCCTACTCCAAACAGGAAGCCTATTACCAGCTCCACTCACTGGGGACCGGTCCACATGGCAAGGCCTATTGACATTCCATTGCTGTGGCGATGTTACTGGTACACACATTTCTAATCTTTTGTTAGGCTCAGTATGGTGGGAACAAAAGGTTCGGTGCGATGTAATTTGTGTGTGTGTGTGTGTGTGTGTGTGTGTGTGTGTGTGTGTGTGTGTGTGTGTGTGTGTGTGTGTGTGTGTGTGTGTGTGTGTGTGTGTCGCTAAACAGGTCTTTGGCGGGAAAAAACATTTTTAATCAATTTTTTTTTCCATTAAGCACAATCTCCATTTAATGTGTTTATCTGAACTTGGATAGACAAAAACAACAGCACAACTGTTCTTATTGAGTCAGTCCCTACCAACTTCAGTTTTGTGAGCGAAACCAGAATGCAAACAAAAAAATAAAAAATAAAATAAAATAGAAAAGGGAAAGTGGAGTTGCCTTTTTCACTCCAGGACCAGAAGATACGTCGCTCTTCAGTTGAATTTCTCTTCTCGAGTTAAATGTCTAAATACTTATAGGCCACCTAAATATAACGCACATTGTTTTAATGACAACTGAACTGCTGTCTATAATATGTATTGACTTTGACTGTGTAGTTATTGCTTGTGACTTAAAGATCCATGTTAGGCAAGCCCAATTGCCTGAGATTTGATGTTCTCCCTGTGTCCTCCGGGTGCTCTGGTTTCCTTCCACAGTCCAAAGACATGTACGTAGGTCAGGTGAATCGGACATGCTAAATTGTCCCTATGTGTGAATGTATGTGTGTTTGTGTGTGTATGTGTGTGTGTGTGTGTGTGTGTGTGTGTGTGTGTGTGTGTGTGTGTGTGTGTGTGTGTGTGTGTGTGTGTGTGTGTGTGTGTGTGTGTGTGTGTGTGTGTGTGTGTGTGTGTGTCATAGGAAATGTGACATGAGACAGACATTGCTTGCTTCAGCTTGGAGGGTTAATAGGGCATATTAAGTGTCTCTTACAGACACACAAAGTAGGCAATAGGTCAGTTTGGAGTTTGGTCTGCTGCCCATGTATTTGTTCTTCTGTCTTCCAAACTTCTGTCTGAACACATTCTCATCCCATACTGTCAATGTGCAAGGTACCCTTCCACGTTTATTTAGAGATTTAGAGATGGCGTCTGGGTGGCGTGGCGGTCTATTCTGGGATAGGTGGTTTGAATCCCCGTGTTACCTCCGGCTTGGTCGGATGTCCCTACAGACACAATTGGCCATGTCTGCAGGTGGGAAGCCGGATGTGGGTGTGTGTCCTGGTGGCTGCACTAGTGCCTCCTCTGGTTGGCCGGGATGACTGCTCAGTGGGAGGGGGAACTGGAGGCAATAGTGTGATCCTCCCACGCGCTACGTCCCCCTGGTGAAACTCCTCACTGTCAGGTGAAAAGAAGCGGCCGGCGACTCCACAAGTATCGGAGGAGGCATGTGGTAGTCTGCAGCCCTCCCCGGATCGGCAGCGGGGGTGGAGCAGTGACTGGGATGGCTCGGAAGAGTGGGGCAATTAGCCAAGTACAATTGGGGAGAAAAAGGGGCAAATGATAAAAAAAAACAAAAACAAGAAAAGTTATTTTTTTTTATTTTTTGGATTTAGAGATTTAGAGATGCACTGGGTTAATGGCAACTTGTGCATCTGTATGAAATGCACCAGGTTAACCACTGCCTAAACTGACTGTCATTAATATTCTTATCAGGCTGAAAGATTAACACTGGACTCTATGGAACATCTGCCCTGTCTCTATGCAGACACCAAAGGATACCTTGTATGTCATATATTGATGCCTTGCCCAAGGGTCGGTAAATGACAAGCTTTGGATGAGAATGCCAAGATATTGTGTTGACTGTCCATAGTTTTAGATTAGATTTTCTTCAGCAGCAGTTGGGATATTGGCCACAGAACACTCAATGTGACTCCTCAGAACTTCGCTCCTCTACTCCGAAGGAGTGAGTGCTGTTGTTAGGCTTCAAACTCACAAAAATTAAATTCCCCCCTCTGGTTCTGTTATTTGTGTTTTCTTAAAAAAGAAAAATTAAATAAATAAATGAAAAAAAGAATACAGTCAGCCAAAATAGCCGTTGAAAGACTGACTTGAGGTATTACCGTAAGTATAGGGATGCTCACACACAAGCCTAAGGCAACGTAATGGCTACTTTTTCAAAGGTCAGAAGAAAAGGAGGTCAGATAAAGGCTACAGTATGCTCTGATGTCCTTTAGATAAAGGTCATTACCAGATTGGGGGGACAAAAGGAAAAAACAAAACAAAAAACAAGCAGAAGGCCTTAAACACAGATTAGTGAGGGACATTTGTAGAATAATGAACATTTTCCCCTTAGAAATATCGGCCACTCTGCACCACATTCGTATGAATGTTTAGTAACATCCTGCCATTGACATTTCATTCAAATAAAAGCAGAAGGGACAAGTTTTTTAGTCTTTTCAAACAAGTAAATCTGGCATAGTGTTTTGGCCCTCTGACTGAAGGTCACCCTTCAGAAAGCATTCCTGTCTCAGCAGGATATGTAGACTCCCTCACTTTTAAGTGTTATTGATAATCTCCTGGCCAATCTGTCTATTCTGCTCAGATTCCTGCCTCGCTAATAAAGACACAGCTGTTTCCTTTCAGACACAACAAAAGCACATAAATCATTTCATCGACGCTGGCCAATATGGAACTTACCTTTAGAAAATGTGCTTAGCTCCTAACACAGAAAAAATGGAAACTGATGCTTTTTTTCTGGCCATTCTAATCCCCAAACACCAGTCAAAAGCACATAAATATGTGCTTATTTCAACTGTGTGCTTCAGGGGGTTAAAAGAGATATTGGATGGACAGAAAAATATAAATAATTCAGAATGTGTGGGGCCCTTTTATGCAATCCTTAAATCTTTTACCTTCCCAACAAGGAGAAAAGTCATCCCTACCTGAAATACAACTGTGCTTCTTTATAGTTGATTTGAAAGGCAGTGAGTGTGCACAATCATGACTGGTGAATAGTTTTCTGAGTGCAGGTGGTTTAGGTGCTGGCAAGTGCTGACCTATTCAGATTGCAATCAGGAGGCAGAAAAGCAGGTGACAGCACAAATAATGACTTCTGAACTGACTGTCTGTAGACAGTAAAATTAACAGGGCATCCATCCCTGATCTCTTTTAAATCTAAACAACCCTTACCCAAGAAGAGAGAAAGAAAGCCACTTTATTTTGTCATTGTACAGTTACAATGAATGTGTTCTCTGCATTTAACCCATCCTATTGTATAGGAGCAGTGGGCAGCTGCAGCAGCCGGGGACCAACTCCAGTTCTACTTTCCATTGCCTTGCTCAGGGGCACAGACATAAGAGAAGAGAGGTGAGGTGAGGTGAGGTGAGGTGAGGTGAGGTGAGGTGAGGTGAGGTGAGGTGAGGTAAGGTAAGGTAAGGTAAGGTAAGGTAAGGTAAGGTAAGGTAAGGTAGTGTGGCAGAGTGGTCTAAGGTGTTGGATTTAAGCTCCAGCCATTTCGATGGTGTGGGTTCAAATCGCGGCCCAGTGGTTAGCTCTGTTGTTTCACAGCAAGAAGGTCCTGGGTTCAAACCCCAGGCTGTGTGGAGTTTGCATGTTCTCCCTGCTTCTGTGTGTGTTTTGTCCGGGTGCCCCGGTTTCCTTGCACCATCAAAAAAGACATTCATGTCAAGGTCAATACTTCTGTCTGTGTCCCTGAGCAAGGCAATGGAAAGAACTGTAATTAGTCTCGGGTGCTGCGGCTGCTGGCTGCTGCTATACAATAGGATGGCTTAAATGCAGAGAACACATTCATTTTAAGAATAAAGTTCGTTGTGAGAATACAATGTCAAATAAAATGTCCTTCATAAAATGTACTTTATTAATTCCCGTGGAGAAATTCATTCTCTGCATTTAACCCATCCCAACACACACTGGAAGCAGTGGGCAGTATTGTAGCTAAGAGCAGTGGGCAGCCACTGTGCAGCGCCCGGGGGACCAACCCCAGCTCTTCTTGCCATGCCTCAGTCAGGAGCACAGACAGTAACCTAACATGTGTGGCGAGCATTAACCTAACATGTGTGTAGAGCCACATGGGACCAACTGACTTGTAGAGGGTTGCATTGCCTCTAGTGATGGGTGGGCACTTCATCGGCCGATCAGTGACTGTCAGGAACTGTGGGCCTACTGGAAGAAGAGGAACGGTGGCAGAGGGCGCGACTTCTATGACATTGGGGAGAAGAATAAAGTCTCCTACAGACTGATCGCTTTGGGCCATCTCAGATGAAAGATGACTAAACGTGGCGATATCTTTGGTCGTGGCTCCAAAACGGTGGTCCAACGTCGCACTGTGAGACTGGTTCAAAGACAGCTGTTATTACAGTTTTGCGACCGAAGATAACCTGAGACAAAAGTCTGACAGTGTCAGAAATTTAGGATGACCATCTTACAATGTGACTGCTGCTACAACCTACGTCTACAAAACAACCAATAGAAATGCAGCACAAAATGACGCACTGATCAACGCGACGCAGAATCTTTGGTGGTGCGAAACACAAACAAAAATACTGTTAGCACGTGTGAGCCAAATACGATGGATTCAACAAAACGAGCTGTGGCGACTATTGAAAGGACTCGATTCCTGCTTGGCGTTATGTATGTTGCTCTACCATAAGCGTAGATTGATTACGCGCGCTGATGCGGCACGCACGCTGATGACGTTTTTATGGACTTTTGCGTCATAGCCTGCAAGACCACCGGAACACTTCCGGGTACCTTGACAACAACACGCCAGGAGAGGGGGATAGAAAACCCAAGCCGCCAAGCCGCACTGTATTAGATACGCAGCCTAGCCGTAGCTACGATGCCCAAAAGTTGCTGTGTGGTGGACTGTACTGTTAACAAGAAAAACAACCCAAATATTCGGTTTTTTGTATTGCCTAAAAGGCAGAAGGAGGGAGAAAAACGATTGAAATGGCTCCAGGCGATCAGAAGGAAAGACAAGGATGGACAACTTTGGGATCCTGACAGCAAACATGTTTACGTCTGCGGTCTGCACTTCATCACTGGTAATGTTAGCTAGTTTAACTAGCTAATAATAGGTTACATCTATTCTACATTTTAAATCACCAAAATGTCAAGTTAGAATGCCAATAGATCAGTGGGCCCAGATGGGAAAACGAATTTAGTCAGTGTAATAGGCTAGCTACATTGAACGAGATGTAGCCGAGTTAGCTAGGCTACAACCCGCATAATGTTAGCTACACTGTAGTCTCCCTCGCCAGACTCCCTTCAGCTACACTGTAGCAGTTAGATGTGAAACTCAGTTGCGGGGTAGGTTTGTTTGCCTACCTGGAGACTCGATGAGGTAATTGTAGATGTCGCCATAAGACACATCTGGCCATTGAGTGGGGTTATTAACCCATTCCCCTGATCGATTGAAAGGACACTGGCCACCGATACGGCGAATTTTTCGCAAATATCGGTTCTTGTCCGCAGCAGCCAACGTAGAGACATAGTTAGCCATTTAAACCGTGTTCAAACTTGCCGGCTTCTATCCCCCTCTAGCTCCCCCCGCTCTAACGTTCGAACGCGGAAGTGCAGTGGTCTATTCAGTAGGTGTTATCGTAAAGTCTACATACATCAACCTTGATGTCGTACCCAAGTTTATTAGGTCCATATCGCACAGTGTGGCTTGCAATAAAGTTATAGGATTGCAAAAGTGGCGCAGTCTGTAAGAGACTTAGCATGGCGGCTAACTAGGGAAGACAGTGAAAGTTTGAGTGTGGAGGAGTTGATGTTTGATTGTGATAACGTAACCACACTGTTAGTAGCTGCAAAACGGAGTTGTGCGAGTTCGGGTAGGTTTTCGAGACACAAGGAAATGGACGACGGCTGCCGTGTTTGAGGCGAACGGACCATGCTACAGTAGGTGCGACATCATCAACGAACCTGTTCGGCAAGTTTGGATGTTTCTCCTTGCCTTTTCTCCCCCCTCCCTCCTGTGAGTATTCCCTGCCACTTGACTTAGTCCACTTTAGCACTCGGTTTAAGGAGGAATTCGTCTTTAAAACAAGATTTTCGACTGTTGTTCGGCGTGCGGCGAGGCGCTGCGCTGTCGTTCTTCATCCAGCGGAGCAGACACTGTTGACGGTTTAAACGAGCGGAAATGTACGAACTTCATACGAACTGTGCAACAGAATGTATGATGACTGTGCAATACCTTGGTGAAGTGTATTGTTGTGACACGTTTTTTTCATTGCTGGAAGAGCAGATTGAGTGAGGTTGTAGTCCGGGTTTGAAGTAACATTCAAAGTCTGGTTTTCAGGGGTAATCAGGGCATTAAGGTTACATTCTGGAAGCTCAGCCTTAAGCTGCCTTCACCTTTTTTTTCTCAGTGGCAGAGTAAAACAGTTTAGGAAGGAAGTTCATACTGGAAATTATGAATAGGGTTATTTTATTGTCCCATGACACTTAAAAGAAACTCCACCGGTGTGAGACAATAGTGCATTTATTGATTTAAGTTTAAATAAATTTGCTATTGTTCCAGTTCACTATTCTACCAATTCTGTCTGCCAGCTAGAGAGAAAGGTGTGAGAAGCTGCGAGGTGGGTACTGTCGCGTTGGGTTGCTTAATATTCTACGATTGATGAGCAGGACAACGACTGTATTTCACTCTAGCTTTATTGTTAGCCAACTCATAACATGAACACTGGACATTGTGCTTCCTCGCTAACTCTCTTGAGTCTCCTTTGACCTCCTGACGTCCCTCTGACAGTCTCAATATTATTGGCGTACACCACATCTCCCATTTTTAAGTGCTGTGTTAACACTTTATATTTGCTTGCGTTCTTACATATAACCTTAACATTCAACATATCAAATTGTTAACTTGAACATTCAACATTCACATTGTTTTTCTGTCTTTTAGTCCTACACATTCAAACAATGAAACTCAATCCTTTTTATGTGTCCTTTAACCAACAAACTATACTTACAGTCCTTTTTGTTCTCACAGGTTCAGTCTCTCTGGTTTGATTACCTCTCTGCCTGACCTGGTACTGACTGTGGCAGGGGAGGTATGCGAGTACCTAGAAGGTGACACAGGTTGAGTAGATACAGGAAAAGCTGGAATGTCAACCTCTGGCACATGTTCCTGTCGGGTTTCTCCTCTGTGCTCAGCTGCAGGCATAGGCACTAGGTGGTGTCGGGTCCTCCTGATCGTGCCATGAGGCCCAAAGACTAGGTAGGACCATGGGGTGTGGTGTGCAGATGTCACTGTGCCTGACATCTTTGCATCTGTGATCCACATGTGATCTCCTGGTGACATTTTAGTAAGATTCCTCACTTTGTGTCTCTGATCAAAGTTCTTTGTGTCCATCCACCTCTTCTCCCTGTCTTCCTGCAGGATTCTCCTCAGATCCGGAAGAGCTGGCTCCAACACTGCTGGAACGGTAGGTACGGTGGTGCGCAGACGTCACCCCATAAGTAGCTGTGCTGGGCTGTAACCATTGCTCAGTGGTGTAGCCCTGTATGCAAGTAAGACTTAATAGGGATCTGTTGTTTTCTTTAGCAGGTTCTTGACAGTTTGGACTGCCCGTTCTGCTTCACCATTACTCTGGGCAAACTTGGGAATGCTTGTCATGTGTTCAAAGTCGTACTGTGCAGCAAAGGCTTTCATGTCGTGCCCAGAAAACTGCGGCCCATTGTCCGTCACTAAACGTTCTGGAATGCCATGTCGTGCAAACATCGATTTCAAATGTACTATCACATCTGTAGACCTTCTTGGACTTAAAATGGCTATCTCTACATATCTAGAGAAATAGTCAACAACCAGCAGGTAATCTCTGCTACTCAGAGAGAATAGGTCTGCACCCAGCTTCTGCCAGGGTCTGTCCGGTAGTTTGGTTGGCATGAGTGGCTCTTTCACATTTGCTGTCTCTGTGATGCATGCCCTACAGTTCAGAACTAGCTCCTCCATTTGATTGCTAAGCCCAGGCCACCATACTGTCTGGCTCGCACGTTCTCTGCATTTGACTATCCCCTGATGTCCGTCATGTATTTTCTCTAATACCTGGTTTCTCATTGTGGACGGGATAACTAACATCGTGCCTCATAGCAGAAGTCCCTCATGCACACTTAGAACTGCTCGCTCCGACCAGTAGTGTTTTGCTGGTCCCTCCAGCATGTTGTGGTCTGGCCACCCATGTATGCAGTATTGCATTACTTGAGTGCACACGCTGTCATTCCTCAGCTGTTCATTAAGCTCACTCAGATAGTGGTCACTCACTGGCAGGCTGTCCATGATTGAGTCTGCATATACACTCACTGGCCACTTTATTAGGTACACCTTGCTAGTACCGGGTTGGACCCCCTTTTGCCTTCAGAACTGCCTTAATCCTTCGTGGCATAGATTCAACAAGGTACTGGAAACATTCCTCAGAGAGTTTGGTCCATATTGACATGATAGCATCACGCAGTTGCTGCAGATTTGTCGGCTGCACGTCCATGATGCAAATCTCCCGGTCCACCACATCCCAAAGGTGCTCTATTGGATTGAGATCTGGTGATTGTGGAGGCCATTTGAGTACAGTGAACTCATTGTCATGTTCAAGAAACCAGTCTGAGATGATTCGAGCTTTATGACATGGCGCGTTATCCTGCTGGAAGTAGCCATCAGAAGATGGGAACACTGTGGTCATAAAGGGATGGACATGGTCAGCAACAATACTCAGGTAGGCTGTGGCGTTGACACGATGCTCAATTGGTACTAAGGGGCCCAAAGTGTGCCAAGAAAATATCCCCCAAACCATTACACCACCACCACCAGCCTGAACCGTTGATACAAGGCAGGATGGATCCATGCTTTCATGTTGTTGACGCCAAATTCTGACCCTACCATCCGAATGTCGCAGCAGAAATCGAGACTCATCAGACCAGGCAACGTTTTTCCAATCTTCTATTGTCCAATTTTGGTGAGCCTGTGCGAATTGTAGCCTCAGTTTCCTGTTCTTAGCTGACAGGAGTGGCACCCGGTGTGGTCTTCTGCTGCTGTAGCCCATCTGCCTCAAGGTTCGACGTGTTGTGCGTTCAGAGATGCTCTTCTGCATACCTCGGTTGTAAGGAGTGGTTATTTGAGTTACTGTTGCCTTTCTATCAGCTGGAACCAGTCTGGCCATTCTCCTCTGACCTCTGGCATCAACAAGGCATTTTCGCCCACAGAACTGCCACTCACTGGATATTTTCTCTTTTTCGGACCATTCTCTGTAAACCCTAGAGATGGTTGTGCGTGAAAATCCCAGTAGATCAGCAGTTTCTGAAATACTCAGACCAGGCCGTCTGGCACCAACAACCATGCCACGTTCAAAGTCACTTAAATCACCTTTCTTCCCCATTCTGATGCTCGGTTTGAACTGCAGCAGATCGTCTTGACCATGTCTACATGCCTAAATGCATTGAGTTGCTGCCATGTGATTGGCTGATTAGAAATTTGCGTTAACGAGCAGTTGGACAGGTGTGCCTAATAAAGTGGCCGGTGAGTGTATATTGGTGTCCTCCATCAGTTCTCCAGCCACACAAGTCCTGCTGTCCTTCGGAGGCGCACATGACAGTGTGTCGGGTGTGGTGAGTATTTTCCTTGGAACATGTGAGACGAAGTAGGAGTATCTCATGAGCCACACCCGGAATCTCTGTATCCTATGAGGAAGAGCACCGAGTGGTTGTCCGCCAAGCAGGCTGACCAGTGGCTTATGGTCTGTCTCTAGCTCGAAATGCAGACTGAGGGTGAAGTCACTGAATCTTTCACATGCCCAGGTCAGAGCTAGGGCTTCTTTTTCCACCTGTGCATACTGTTGCTCTGTGGTCATCAGTGATCTGGACACATATGCCACAGGCGACCAGACATCATCATGTTTCTGTAGCATCATTGCCCCTAACCCATACGATGAGGCGTCGGCTGAGATCTTCAATTCTCTGTTGGGATCATACAGCTGGAGAATGGGTACAGATAAGAGTTCCTGTTTGAGACTGGTGAATTCTTTTTTGGTGTTCACGTCCCCTGCCCCACATGTTTTTTTCTTGGATAGCAAGTCTCTCAGGGCTTTGTCTTTCTCAACTAAGTGTGGGATGAACTTCCCAAGCTGGTTGACCATGCCAAGGAAACTCCTGAGCTCACTTGTGTTTGTCGGCTGTTCCATCTGCTGTACAGCTCTTGTTTTGTCGGGGTCTGGTCTCATCCCCTCCGTTGAGATGATGTATCCCAGGTACTTCACTTCTCGTTTCCGAAACTCACACGTATCTGTGTTGAGTGTGATGCCTGCCTTCTGCGCCCTCTCTAGGACTGCAAGTACTCTTGCATCATGTTCTTGAGATGAGCCCCATATGAGGACGTTGTCCATATGACAAACGACCCCTTCGAAAACCTCAGTGACCTCTTTCACCATCCGGTTTTGAAAGTGTTCCGGGGCAGAAGCAATGCCGAATGGCAGACGGTTGAAATAGCAGCGTCCGAATGGGGTGATGAACGTCATGTAGAGTGCAAACTCCTTTGCCAAGGGAATCTGACAGAACCCCATTTTTGTGTCCAGCTTGGTGAAAAACTGTGCTCCTGCTAGCATGCCAAGGGTTTGGTCCATCGATGGAAGAATTAACTTCTTTCTGCACACCGCCTCATTGAGAGGGGTCAAATCCACGCAGATGCGGACCTCGTCTTTTGTTTTCTTTGGTGCTACAACCCTGCCACAGCACCAGTCTGTAAGTTCTTCAATCCTACTGATCACTCCTAGCTGCTCCATTCATTGGAGCTCCTTCTTGAAGTTTCCCAGCAACAGCAGAGCAACCCACCTTGGCACTTTGAGAGCAAAATGTTAGGCATCGGGTTTGAGTTTAATCATGTATTCCTTTTGCACGAGACCCAACCCCTCACACAGCTTTGGGCAGGTCTCCTTCACTGTGCCCAAGTCTATGCTATCTACTCTGGCCGCTAGCTTGAGTTTAACTGAGGCTGGTCTGCTCAGCAGGGATGTGTGCAGGTTTTCTACCACGACAATTTCCTCTGTGGCAGTCCTGTCTCCATAGCACAGTACTTGCTTGGCAGCTCCATTGACTACCAGTGGCGCTCACCCTGGTCCATACAGTGGTTTGCTTACACTGGTTAGCTTGTGCCTTGTGCCTGTCTGCACTATCTGCTTATACACCTGCTCTGGTATGACTGTAATGTCAGCACCTGGGTCAATCTTCAACCTGACTTTGGAGCCTCTTATACTGATGTCTACAGTCCATGGATCTTCCCCTGCATCTACATTCCCTAGGAATAGGCCAACATCATCGTCTTCTGAGACGGCATTCACTACACTGGCTGACTTGCATACTCGACCATTATGTCCTCTTTTACCGCACTTGTGGCACTCTGCGCTCTGTGCAGGTCACTGAGATTTTGGATGAGATGGTGTTTTTCCACATTTGAAACTCGTACTCTGTTCCTCTCCTTTTTGAGGTCGCTGCTTCTGTTTAGCATGTCCTTTGTTTTTGGACTTGTACTGTTTCCCTTTTTTTACATGCACAGCATCCTCGGTGACTTTGCTATCATTTGCCGTTTCACCCCTTAAGTCAGTCTGTCGCCTTTTTATTTCCTCAGATTGTCTCGACATATTGATGGCTTTGGTGAATGTTAGATCTTTGTCTAGTTGCATTCTTTCTGATAATTATGTGTCTTTAAGACCAACGACTAATCTGTCCCTCAACAGTTCATCACGCAGCTCCCCATACTCACAGATTTCCGCCAATGCATACAGTGCTGCTATAAACAAATCCACTCCTTCCGATGCCTGTTGCATTCTCTTGTTAAACCTAGCTCGTTCGTAAATCACATTTTTCCACGGCACGAAGAATGCATCAAACCCTTGCCTGACTATGTTATACTACTGCCGTTTTTGTTCTGTCAGATTTAGTCCTCGTAGTACGTCATCTGCCTCGTCTCCCATACAGTAAACTAGCAGGTTAGCTTCTGATGAGTTGTTCAGATTACTTACCAGTCTGAAACGTTCAAATCTTCTGATCCACTTTCCCCATTCCTGTGGTTTTGAGAAATCAAAAGGTTCTGAAGGGTTTATTGTAAACGTCGCGGTCGGAGGCTCAACATTATCCCGCGCCCGCCTGCTGCTCCTGCCTGTGCATCCATGCTTCTTTCGCCTCCATCGACAAGCTAGCCGTTTCACAAAATGTGCTTAGTGTTATGGCTCGCCCACCCCACGCCGGCAGCCAATCGGCTCGTCAGGGCCGGGCTTAGTCATCAGGGCTGGGCTTAAGTTTGGTGGCCTCCCACGTGCCCGTTGTCAGTTCGTGTTGTAACCTCCCCGCAGTAGCGGCGACTCTCCTCTCACGGTCCTTTTCTCTACGAACTCATCCCAGCCCTTGGTTCATGTTTTTCCCTTGCAAAGTTTCCCCGTGGAAGTATCCTGCCATGTTCCCGTTTGGATTACCCGCGAGTTTTTTTCCCCCTTGGACTTTCCGTTTTTTCCTTGTCGCTCATTGCCTTCCTATGTTTGAATAAAGTACGCCAGTTTTTCGGCTAACCCCATCTCTGTCTGGTGTCGTGCGCTTGGGGTCTTCCACAAACCCTAACACTTAGCCTGCAATCTTTCTCTCTACTTGTCCCAACTTCGCTCAAAGTACTCCCGCTTCTGACACCATGTCACGTTGGGTTTCGTAATATTCTACCATGTATTAGCAAGACGACGACTGTTATTTCACTCTAGCTTTATTGTTAGCCAACTCATAACATGAACACTGGACAATGTGCTTCCGCGCTAACTCTCTGGAGTTCCTTTTGACCTCCTGACATCACTCTGACAGTCTCAATATTATTGGCTTACAACACAGGTGCACGTTCACTTTGGCTTATAACAGCACACAAAATGCAACACCCCAATACATTACCCGTTACACATGCATGTCTTTTTTTTTTACTTTTCCCCATTTTTGTCCTCAATTGTACTTGGCCAATTACCCCACTCTTCCGTGCCGTCCCGGTTACTGTTCCACACCCTCTGCCGAGCCGGATAGGACTGCAGACTACCACATGCCTCCTCCGATACAGGTGGAGTTGCCAGCCGTTTCTTTTCACCTGACAGTGAGGAGTTTTGCCAGGGGGACTTAGCACGTGGGAGGATCACGCTGTTCCCCCCAGTTCCCCCTCCCCCCCAAACAGGGGCCCCGACCGGCCAGAGGAGGCGCCAGTGCAGCGACCAGGACACATACCCACATCCGGCTTCCGAACCGCAGACACGGCCAATTGTGTCTGTAGGGACACCTGATCAAGCCGGAGGTAACCACTACGCTATGCATGTCTTTTGATGATTAAATAGACCTAAAGTAATTTTGAATGTATCTGTACATGACAATGACTTACCATGACTATTAATATTTTGTTGCGCCTGTTTCTGTATTTTGGATAGTGTAAAGAAGATTATTTGCCTACCAAACATTTTGAATCTTATTTTTCACTAGAATGATGTCCACGAGGTTTGACAATGTGGCTTAAAACCATCCATCCATCCATTATCCATACCACTTATCCTGCTATCATGGTCACGGTGATGCTGGAGCCTATCCCAGCAGTCATTGGGCGGCAGGCAGGTCTTAAAACCACTGTCAGTCAAATCCATTTTTCCGTTTCATTAAAAAAGATAATAATCCAATATTTAAAAGTAGAAGCGTGTACAGCTCCAAATCTTGCATACTGTATCAGGTACACGGTTATGGCAAGGACAAAACAAATAAAGCCGGCACTAAATAGAGAAAATAGTCTCTATTTATTCTAGTCTAGTCTAAAAATCAATAGTCTCTTTTTTTATCTAGGACAAAAATGAACTCGTTTCATGTTGATGATTACTTTTAGCTGAAATGCTAAAGTTGAATTAGTTCCTCTGGACACAACGTTTATTGACAGAAACGTTTCATCACTCATCTAAGTCGAAGAGGTCACTTATATGATTGATGAAACGTTTCTGTCAATAAACGTTGTGTCCCAAACACGGGGATCAGAGGTTCGAATCACGGCGTTACCTCTGGCTTGGTCGGGCATCCCTACACACACAATTGGCCGTATCTGTGGGTGGGAAACCGGATGTTGGTATGTGTCCTGGTTGCTGCACTTGCACCCCTTATGGTCGGTTGGGGTGCCTGTTCAGGAGGGAAGGGGGAACTGGGGGGAATAGCGTGATCCTCTCACGCGCCCCCTGGCGAAACTCCTCACTGTCAGATGAAAAGAAGCGGCTGGAGACTCCACATGTATTGGAGGAGACATGTGGTAGTCTGCAGCTCTCCCCGGATCAGCAGAGGGGGTGGAGCAGCGACCGGGACGACTCGGAAGAGTGGGGTTATTGACCAAGTACAATTGGGGAGAAAAAGGGGGAAAAAATCAAAAATAAAATAACTTTGTGTCCAGATGAACTAATTCAACTTTCCTTAATGCGCTCATCTAAGCATCAGCCTCAGCTGACTGCAGGTATTCCCAACCTCATAAACAGTACAGTTGCATAATGACCAAAACTGGCAATCTACCGTCCGTTTCATAAGCAAATTGCCATGAACATTAATTAGAGTTACAATGGCCATGTACTATTAACAGAGGATTGAGGAACATCTGCAATCACAGCGTTGTAAAATCTACAGATGTGATTTTAGCCTCTCTGCTTGGTTTGGGGATGGTCGCCTCCTTTTCATGTAGATGGTCTCTTTGACTTGGCAATAAAAGTAGTGTTATTCCCTATAAAGGATGTGCACAACGTCATCCTTGGAAGAGTGAACACTAGTCTGTAGGGGGGGTGTAGACTGTGCAGTCCTGGCCTGATGAGATAGCTCTTCTGTGTTGTGCCATCCACCTTGCCAAAGTCTGTTTGGTCTCCCCGATGTAAAAGTCATGGCGATCCTTCTGGCACTTAATAGCCTACACTATATTGCTCTATTTGTGCCGGGGAACCTGATCTTTGGGGTCAACTAATTTCTGGTGCAGCATATTTTAGGGTTGGAAATCAATCAAGACACGGATGTTTGTAAAATACACATCTCAACTGTTCCGACACTTCCACCAAATATGGAATTACCAGTGGTTTTCACATAGGAATGGGTTTGTTTTAGGGAGTTGTTCCTGAACTGACTTGGACAATTAAGACCAGTATGCTACTGGTCTTAATTGTCCATGTTTGCAGTAGAACCCCACCAGCTCATAGCTACTCGCATCAGCACTGACAGCCGTGTGTGTTTTTTACATCAAATAATGCTAACACAGGGGCCCCTGTAAGGAGCCGTTTTACTTTCTTTAAGGCTTCCTCCTGCGTTGCACCCCAAGGCCACATTACTTCAGTCTTAAGCAGGCCAGTCAAGGGCTTTGTGACATCAGATCGGTGTGCGAGCAGTGGCGGCTGCTGACCAAGATTTTTGGTGAAGCAACCGCCCAACCAACCCCCCCCCAATTATATTTTTAAAACATCCCACACTGATTTCAAATGAGCAGCCAGAACACCATCATAGCGGGAAAACACTTCTACCATCTCTCTGTAGTTTCCATGATTACCGGACTTTTCACTCTCATCATGCCCCCTAAATGCCTGCTCATGACGACCCGATAATATCACCAAATCAATCAACCTTTTCAGAATGGTTCAGTCTTTCCGGACTGTGTCGGTATGCTTTGCCAACTGGAGACGCTTGCCTTCATTCATCAGAATATCAAACCTCACATATCCCAACAGATTTAATTGCATGGCTGCACTGACATGCTCCTTTGATTTTCCATTAAGTTTAACAGATCTGCCAAAATTTCGTTGATCCTCAAATCCGTTCTTTGCAAACTTTGAAGAACACCCATCTCCTGCAGCAGCACGCTTTAACATCAAGCAAGGTCAGCAATACAAGTGGCTTGTTAGCACACTCCCTGTTAGCCACTCCACCTTGTCATACCTAGAACACTTAAGGCACATGGGAAACCAAGGCCCCCCTTGATAGGGGGGCTTTGGTTTCCCATGTGCCTTCACTCCTAGTTGTTCCTCATAGGAGAAACTGTGAAAAGATTCTCGTGGTATCTGGTCCACGATGTTTGCATCCATCATAATTCTTCTTCGCAAACATTGCGAAAGACAGGACAGGAACAGCTAACTAGCTACACTAATTAGAACAACTAATATTAGCCTACAGTGCAGGGCTACTACACGAGGTCAAGATAAAAAATGAAAATATAAAGATGAACAATAAAGATCTGAGCATATTAATTAATCATTATAATAGTTACTATATATATATATATATATATACACTACCGTTCAAAAGTTTGGGATCACCCAAACAATTTCGTGTTTTCCATGAAAAGTCACACTTATTCACCACCATATGTTGTGAAATGAATAGAAAATAGAGTCAAGACATTGACAAGGTTAGAAATAATGATTTGTATTTGAAATAAGATTTTTTTTACATCAAACTTTGCTTTCGTCAAAGAATCCTCCATTTGCAGCAATTACAGCATTGCAGACCTTTGGCATTCTAGCTGTTAATTTGTTGAGGTAATCTGGAGAAATTGCACCCCACGCTTCCAGAAGCAGCTCCCACAAGTTGGATTGGTTGGATGGGCACTTCTTTGAGCAGATTGAGTTTCTGGAGCATCACATTTGTGGGGTCAATTAAACGCTCAAAATGGCCAGAAAAAGAGAACTTTCATCTGAAACTCGACAGTCTATTCTTGTTCTTAGAAATGAAGGCTATTCCATGCGAGAAATTGCTAAGAAATTGAAGATTTCCTACACCGGTGTGTACTACTCCCTTCAGAGGACAGCACAAACAGGCTCTAACAGGTACTATTTAATGAAGATGCCAGTTGGGGACCTGTGAGGCGTCTGTTTCTCAAACTAGAGACTCTAATGTACTTATCTTCTTGCTCAGTTGTGCAACGCGGCCTCCCACTTCTTTTTCTACTCTGGTTAGAGCCTGTTTGTGCTGTCCTCTGAAGGGAGTAGTACACACCGGTGTAGGAAATCTTCAATTTCTTAGCAATTTCTCGCATGGAATAGCCTTCATTTCTAAGAACAAGAATAGACTGTCGAGTTTCAGATGAAAGTTCTCTTTTTCTGGCCATTTTGAGCGTTTAATTGACCCCACAAATGTGATGCTCCAGAAACTCAATCTGCTCAAAGAAGTGCCCATCCAACCAATCCAACTTGTGGGAGCTGCTTCTGGAAGCGTGGGGTGCAATTTCTCCAGATTACCTCAACAAATTAACAGCTAGAATGCCAAAGGTCTGCAATGCTGTAATTGCTGCAAATGGAGGATTCTTTGACGAAAGCAAAGTTTGATGTAAAAAAAATCTTATTTCAAATACAAATCATTATTTCTAACCTTGTCAATGTCTTGACTCTATTTTCTATTCATTTCACAACATATGGTGGTGAATAAGTGTGACTTTTCATGGAAAACACAAAATTGTTTGGGTGATCCCAAACTTTTGAACGGTAGTGTATATATATATATATATATATATATATACTCACCGGCCACTTTATTAGGCACACCTGTCCAACTGCTCATTAACGCAAATTTCTAATCAGCCAATCACATGGCAGCAACTCAATGCATTTAGGCATGTAGACATGGTCAAGACGATCTGCTGCAGTTCAAACCGAGCATCAGAATGGGGGAGGAAGGTGATTTAAGTGACTTTGAACGTGGCATGGTTGTTGGTGCCAGACGGGCTGGTCTGAGTATTTCAGAAACTGCTGATCTACTGGGATTTTCACGCACAACCATCTCTAGGGTTTACAGAGAATGGTCCGAAAAAGAGGAAATATCCAGTGAGCGGCAGTTCTGTGGGCGAAAATGCCTTGTTGATGCCAGAGGTCAGAGGAGAATGGCCAGACTGGTTCCAGCTGATAGAAAGGCAACAGTAACTCAAATAACCACTCCTTACAACCGAGGTATGCAGAAGAGCATCTCTGAACGCACAACACGTCGAACCTTGAGGCAGATGGGCTACAGCAGCAGAAGACCACACTGGGTGCCACTCCTGTCAGCTAAGAACAGGAAACTGAGGCTACAATTCGCACAGGCTCACCAAAATTGGACAATAGAAGATTGGAAAAACGTTGCCTGGTCTGATGAGTCTCGATTTCTGCTGCGACATTTGGATGGTAGGGTCAGAATTTGGCGTCAACAACATGAAAGCATGGATCCATCCTGCCTTGTATCAACGGTTCAGGCTGGTGGTGGTGGTGTAATGGTGTGGGGGATATTTTCTTGGCACACTTTGGGCCCCTTAGTACCAATTGAGCATCGTGTCAACGCCACAGCCTACCTGAGTATTGTTGCTGACCATGTCCATCCCTTTATGACCACAGTGTTCCCATCTTCTGATGGCTACGTCCAGCAGGATAACGCGCCATGTCATAAAGCTCGAATCATCTCAGACTGGTTTCTTGAACATGACAATGAGTTCACTGTACTCAAATGGCCTCCACAGTCACCAGATCTCAATCCAATAGAGCACCTTTGGGATGTGGTCGACCGGGAGATTCGCATCATGGATGTGCAGCCGACAAATCTGCAGCAACTGCGTGATGCTATCATGTCAATATGGACCAAACTATCTGAGGAAGGTTTCCAGTACCTTGTTGAATATATGCCACGAAGGATTAAGGCAGTTCTGAAGGCAAAAGGGGGTCCAACCCGGTACTAGCAAGGTGTACCTAATAAAGTGGCCAGTGAGTGTATATATATACACACACACACACACACACACACACACACACACACACACACACACACACACACACACACACACACAATAGCAACCAAAAACTGCTATAGAAATCACTAATTTAACTTAGGCTAATCTCTTTTTCTAATCTGTCTTATCTTGGCTTTCACTGTTCTTCAAATACCAAAAGGTATGATGAAGATTGGAGGATCGGAAACACTGACTTGGTGTTCTCTCTTGGTTAGACGGTTGTCAATCATTTTCAAGTCGAGAACAGACTAGGTGGAGCACTGCTTCACTGGGTGGTCATTAAAACGCGTTATAAACCATAACTGTCCAATCAACAGCGTGTAAGGTACTAAGTCAACATAAATTCACACTCTCCTGTGTCACCTCAAAAGAAAACTGTGTCGCACAATACCCACAACACTTTTTTTTAAGTGACACTTTTTTTTTTGCTTGATTCAAAGAGGAAATATTCGTTCTAATAAAATGTTGGCATCTAAAAAATATGTCTTATGTGATATGTGTTATTTCTTTTATTTTATTTTTTTATTTTTTGTGAAGCACTGCTTCAACTGTTGTCTTATAGAAACCTCCTCTGTGTGGGAGATGGGAGATACCTTCCTAGGTAGTGAATCATGCCCATGAGTCTTCTGAGCTCAAGTACATTATTTGGTGGTTGTAGCTGAGTGATGGCTTGGACTTTGGTGTCATCTGGGTGGAGTCCATGCTCGTCAATGCAATGGCCCAAGTAGTTGAGCCGCCGCTGATGTAACAAGCACGTGTCATGGTTTAGCTTTAACCCTGCTTCCCTCGATGTTTCCAAGGTGTTCTGAAGCCTCACCTCATGCTGTTCGGTGGTCTCGGAGAAGATCAAGATATCATCCATGCATATGGCCACGCCCTCCAGGTCCGTTAATAGCTCTGTTATCTGCCGCTGGGAGATTTCCAAGTCACTCGTGATCTCAAATGGAAGTCCATTGAAAAAAAAATCTTCCAAATGGTGCAATAAATATGGTCAATTTAGCGCTCTCTGTGTCTAATGGTATCTGCCAGAAACCACTAGCTGCATCCAGCAGAGAAAACAGTTTTGCATGATTCAGCTTAGGTAAAATTTCATCTATCCTAGGCAGCATATATTTCCTCTCTCTTCACTGCTTTGTTTAGATTCTTCAAATCTACGCATATTCTAGGCTGTTCCTTATTTTTCTTTGGTACGGGTACCATTGACGCACACCACTCTGTAGGCTCTTTAATGTTAGTGATTACGCCACTGGCTACCATGCGATCTAGTTATTCTTTTACTTTAACAAGCATGGGCACTGACACACATCTAGCCGTCGACACACTGTATGGGACTGCACCTTCCTTTAATGCTGTTTTTATAGGTTTTATCTTCAAAACTCCTATTTCTGCTGGACAAGGAATTTTGCTTTGCTCTGAGTTTTTTATTTCTTCAGTGGGCCTCACTAGGCCCATTGCCACAGCTACATTTCTCCCCAGGAGGTGACTGCCGTCCCCACAAATTACATTTACTTTGAACCTGAACTGTCTATGGTTTCTCTGGTGCTGGCTATAAAGTAACCTGAACAGCTCAGTCTACCCCCTGGACTATCAAGTTTCGTCCCAACTTTCTTCAGTACTGGCTCATTTCCCATCAAGCTAACAGTCTTGTTACAGCTCTTGAATGAAGACCAGAGACCAGTGTAGCGAAAACCAAAGGCAGGCGGACACAGAGTACAGAGAAGTCCGAAGGCAATTCTAATGCAGGAAAACAAATATAAACAAACTGCCACAAAATAATAACAGGGGAATCTAAGGTGGGGGTGTTGTGACGATGTGCATGCGCCTGGCTACCAAAATCCAAATCCGTTGAGCGAGGGGTTGTCCGAGGCAGTCCGAGTCCTTGATCTAGGAAGTCAAGTCCGAAGGAAGGGGTCCAGAGAGAGAGACGCGGAGGGAGATCGCTGGAGGGGGTCCGGGGAAACGTGATGGTCGCTGGGGACGAGGAGCAAAGGAGACATGGGGAGCCATAGAAGTCGCGGAGGAAGGGTCTTGAGAGAAACAAAAACAGCGAGATGAAAAACAGGAACAGAGGAGTTAGACACTGAGAGAAACAAAACAACAGCGTGGGAATAGGCACGAGAAAAGGGTTAACAGGAATCACAGGGATAGGCTTGTCAGAGCTTTACCGCAGGGTTCGGTACGTCGAAGCACAGAGAGGCGTTCTGAAAGACTTCTTGAAGAGGGCTGCCTGATTGCCGCAGGTGTGTCTGATGGATGATGGCAAACACCTGGTGCTGCGCAGTGTTCGTCTCCTCAGAGCGCGAACCGAGTGCTCGGATGTTCCCGGCGCGTCCGAGCTGGAGGAGTGGCTTGAACGTGCCGGCGAGGCACCTCGGGGCGGTTAAACCACATCAGGACGCCTACTCCTACGGGAGACACTGGACGACTGTCCGATGGCGTCGGGGTGCGCCCGATAGAACTCCTCCAGGAGTGCAGGTCGGCCCGGTAGGATCGGGGCGCATCCAGCTGCGGTCCTCAGGCCCGTAACCAACTGCAGGGTTCAGTACGTCGAAGCACAGAGAGGCATTCTGGGAGACTTCTTGTAGAGAGCCGCCTGATTGCCGCATGTGTGCCTGATGGATGATGGCAAACACCTGGTGCAATGCAGCACTCGGAGCACTCAGAGAGCTGGAGGAGTAGCTTGAATGTGCCGGCGAGGCAGCTCGGGGCGGTGAAACCACAACAAGTCTTTTCTGGTTTAACACTTGTATCTGCCCCTGTATCAATTTTAAAGTTCACAAGGGTACCACGTATTGGCAGTTTTACTGTCCATGCGTCATTTGAATCATTCACCTGAGTGATTTCTCCGAGAAATGGGGCCTGGCTCTGCTGGTCACCATCTGTCCGCGCACTGACCTCATTGACGATGCGTGAACGGCACACTGCAGCAAAGTGTCCCATCTTTTTACAGGTGTGACATTCAGCATTCCTCGCAGGGCATCTGTCTCCTTTTGCATGTGGCTTTCCAAATCTGTAACATTTCTTTCCTTTTCCTTTCCAGGGTTGTGCTGGTGTCACGTTGCTCCCATTCGGCTGAACATAGCTGCGCTCTGGCTTCGCTGCATGCTGCACACGCTCGGCAACTTCGTTGAGCTGTGTGCTACTGTTAGCATGTGCTCCTTGCTCGCTGACCTGTCCCTTAACTTGTTCTGACTGACGCAGTAACCCTACCGCTTTCTCTAGAGTTAAATCAGATGTCAGCTGTAGCTTCTCAGACAGTTATTTATCTAGTATGACAATTACTAACCGGTCGCGGATGTTTTCGTTCTTGGCTTCAGCAAAGGAGCATGAATCCAACAGCTCATGCAAGCCTCTGATACAGTCCTCTGCGCTCTCACCGGGCTGTTGAACTCGCTGGTGAAAACGGGCTCGTTCGTGGATGACGTTAACTTTTGTTACAAAGCATTGTCCTAATTTGGCACACACGTTCATCATCTTCCTCATCCTCCCCTTCAGCAAAACTAAAGGTCTTGAAAACTTGTTCAGATTCCTTCCCCAGAGAACAGAGCAGTATACAGACCTGCACTTCTCCTTCCTCCTTGTTCAACTTCGTTGCGATTCTATAGCGCTGGGATCGTTGGCGTCATTCTGGCCAAAGTTGTGGGCGAGATAAATCAAAGTTTTCAGGAGGTGGAAACTTCGCCATCGTCTTTTAACTTCTGACACCATGTAGTGTTACAAACACACAGAAACATCCGTTGTCTGAGGAGAATCGGCGCATCAACATGGAGCTTCAAACTGAATTAAACAACAAAAACAAAAAAAACAAAAAACGTTACGCCTCCCTCGACTGGAACTCCTTACTTGAAACTTCTCACAACATATCAATGCGCCCTGTGCTCTTATAAAATAGTGCCATTACAACATAGGAATCTCGTCTGGAAGGCACTTTGTAGCCTCTTTGCGTAGTTGACTAACGTGATGTTGAATTTCATTATCTCTGAATCTGAGAGGTGTTCACGTTTGCATTCGTTGATGAATAGTTCAGACTTGCGTTTGGAATGTTCAAGTCTCGTATCAATTGAGTGTCATAATTTCTGTTAAGTAGGCATGGTTCAGAATTATTTGTATTTCTGGATGTTATAGTAGGCAGAGTACAAACTCATGTTATCCTTCTGTAGTGCCTCGTTCATTCTATCCAGCAGTGGCAAAATCCAGTTAGGAAACAGCAAGTATAGAATTAATTTGGTATTCTGCAGCATGTCACCCATTGTAGTGCAACTTTCTCAATAGCGAACAGAACCCTCGCTTCCATTCGCAGTGCTCTCAAAATATTGTACGAGGCTGGCTCGAAGTGCCACGAAGCGCTCTACACAGGCTGTAAGGCTCGGCCACTGAATTGTTTCTAAGTGACCAGGTGGCTGTATGCTTCATCATTTAAAGCACAGATGCGGGAGAACTCCTTTCTCGCTGGGCCACTAAAATGTGACAATAAAGCTTTTATAGTGTCCTCTGCAAAGACTGGTATTTCTTTTTCTGCATCTCTAGACATTAGCGCCTGACTGTGTGTCATGCAATGCTGCACAAACAACTCTCCAAATTGCTGGTTTGACTTCGCTGCGACATTGCCCTCTCTCTGCTGGCATCACAGCGGCACCATCCGATGTAAAACCGACTAGCTTTATGGTTGGATAGTTTTCACGGTCAAAATGGTCAGCACTACATTTCTCTGTGGTTTCGGGTGGGCTCAAAAACTCAGTCTTAAATTATTTGACCTTGATATCCATAATTTTTTGGAAAATCGATAAATGTGTCTTATAAGTACAGTCAGTGCTTTCATCGCACATTACATGCACGAAAGGGACTTCCCCTATGCTAGTTAAGATGGCATCGCTAACCCCCCCCCCCTATTTTTCTGTGCTTCTGGCTACAGTGCTAGCATTGCTGTGGAGCCTACTGAACGCAGACGAGTTCGGGTGAACTTCTTTTTTTGCAATTTCTTTGAAAGTGTCACTCGCTGTAAATGGCAGTTTTGCTTTGGCAAGTCTGAAAAGTAAAGTGATGTCATTTTCCAGTTCAACATTCTCTCGACTGATGAAGCTAATTATCAGCTTAACTTGCCCCGTCCTGCCCTCTTTTGCCTTGCTAGCAAACCGCTCCTTTTCAACAGAAGACATACCATCTGTTTTTGTTTGTTTCTTGCACCATTTCTCACTGTGGTCCCTCGCTGCCATTGACTTTAGCAGTTTCATTGTCTGACCACACCTCATACCCTCCATCAACCTGTCATCTCTCAAAAAAAAAACTATTTCTCCCACAAAGGATTAATAGCACGTTTGGTCATTTTCGGGGGCTGTAACGTTAGGCTAGCTACCTATCTAGATAAGTCCCTTTCCCACCAACGTTAGCGGGTATACCCGGGTTTTGAAACGCGGGTGAACCTGCTAAAAATTGCTGACTGACACCTTTCCCACTGCCAGTAGCCGAGTACGCCTTTCTGTTTTGTTTTTCTGGTGTGTCACGTTCGACATCACGAACGTGTGCCGGAAAAGGTTTGCAGTGTGATCGGGAAGTAGACAGAAAGCAGCATGGAGGTGAGTGAAAATGTTATGGTGGTTACTTCTTTTTTATATCTGTTACTTATTCAGTCTCCCAAACTCAGTGCCGACTAATTTGGAACGATGTTCGAGCGCTGCTTGCACAGAGCTGGGCGGAATTTGTGGCTGAGATGACTAGGAGTCGCAGAAGATACTATTGTATTTAGAAATCACGTCAGGACACAGCGCTGTCGCTCGACACAACCTCTCCGTGGCATTCTTTATTTAGACTGACACAGCATCAAAGGCAGACCCGATCAAACAACCCAGAGCCCGCAGGCATCACCAATCGATCCCAGCACAATAGAACAGCACCAAATCAAATGCAGCACTGTCGATGTGTGCATACATAACATTTCCCCCCCTCCCCCCGGCAGGATTTCAAACATGAAAGGTTGACACAAAGTCCTCTAGGTGGCCAGGGCGTAAACGTGTGCGAACAGGTCGCGGGGCGGCCTGAGGCTGGGCAGGCCGAGGTGGGGAGGGAGATGGCAGGGGAAGCTGAGGCCCAGAAATGTCTGGGGCCCGTGTAGGAGCTGCATGAAGCCCCGGGGCGTCTCGCCATGCTGAGGGAATGGCTATGGTTGTGTCACCAGCTGTGTGTGGTGGAGCTGACACCTTCCGTAGACGACTGGAGTGCCACCGAGTGCCATCGCTGAGGAGGTAAGTGGCTGGGCCCAGCTGACGGGTGACTTGGAGAGGAGAGGACCAGTATGAAGCCATTTTATTGTCGCTGTGGGGCCTGCGGACCCTGACCCAGTCTGACACATTGATGTCTGGCACCCTGGTTCGTTTTGACTGGTCAAACCGTTGCTTCATCCGCGTCTGCTGACGAGTGACTGAGGCTCTGACCCCAGAGGGAGGTGCCTGAGGTGTGGAGGGGCGGAGCCTGTCAAGGGGCATGCACAGTTCCCGGCCTAGCATGAGAGAGGCTGGGGAGACGCCTGTGGTCGAGTGCTGTGTGGCCCGATAGTGTAGCAGAGTGTGACGGATGGCCTGCGTGAAAGAGCACCCTTGGGCCATGTGTGCTCTGAGGCCGTTCTTCAGTGACTGGTGAAAACGTTCAACGCCGCCATTGGCCTGGGGGTGGTAGTACGCAGTGCGTATATGACGGATGCCCTTGCTTTCGAGATAAGCAGTGAACTCAGCAGAGACCAGCTGAGGGCCGTTGTCAGTGGTGATGGCCTTTGGGAGGCCCCAGCGAGAGAAAAGAGAGTCCAGGAAGTCGATGATGATCTGTGAGGTCACAGTGCCGGAAGTGGTGAGTTCAGGCCATTTTGAGTGTAGATCGTAGGTGACCACCATGAAGCGTTGGTGGTGGGGAACTCCATGGATCTCACCACAAATGTCCAACTGCAGGTGTTCCCAGGGCTGAGAGGGCCAGGCGAGAGGTTGCAGGGGTGGGGGAGCCTGGTGGCCAGTCTTGCCACTCACAAGGCAGGCAGAACAGTCCTTCACCAGAGCCTCAATATCTCTGTCTATCCCCGGCCACCACACCAGGTCTCGGCAGCGCTGTTTCAGTTTCACAATGCCCAGGTGGCCTTCATGCGCCGTATTCAAAACACGTGCACGGAGAGCAGCTGGGACCACTGTGCAAAACCCACGTGCCAGCAGGAGAGCTCCTGTCTGACTCGGGCGAACGCAGCCAGCTCCTCTGGGACCTTGTGAGGCCAGCCGTTCTGGATGTAGGTGCGGAGCTGGGAGAGGACAGGGTCCTGTTCGGAGGCTGCCCTCAGCTCCTGCAGAGAGACAGTGGCCTGGAGGGGTGTGTGTAACATTTGGACAATGTCCTTTTCCACACAGTCAGTGTCCGTCTGTGGAGCTGGGGTGGAGACAGAGCGAGAGAGCAGGTCGGCGACAACATTGTCTCTGCCTGGGGTGAACTGCAGGCTGAAGTTGTACTGGCGGAGGCGGTCAGACCAGCGGTGCAGCCTCAGGGGTTTGTGGCCTGTCCCAGATGTGGACAGCAGCGCTGTCAGGGCCTGGTGATCTGTCCTGAGGGTGAAGGAGCGGCCATAGAGGTAGAGGTGCCACCTTTCACAAGCCCAGATACAGGCTAACGCCTCACGCTCACCCACGGAGTACCGCTGCTCGGTCAGGTTGAGGGCACGGGAGGCAAAGGCAATGGGCTTCTCCACACCGTTCTGGGTTTGAGACAGCACGGCCCCTATCGCTGTGGCTGATGCGTCACAGGTCACAAAGGTGGAGCTGGAGATGTCGAAGTGAGCCAACACTGGTGGTGAATTCAGTTGAGTCTTGAGATCACGCACAGCGTCACTGCATGCCTTTGACCACACCCATGGCTCGTCCTTATGCAGCAGCTGGCGCAGGGGGGCTGTGGTCGCAGAGTACTGGGGAAGAAACCTCAGGTAGTAACTTGTCATACCCAGGAAGGAGGCGACTTGGGCGGCCGAGCTGGGCTCAGGGATGGCCTGAATGGCGTCCACGTTGGATTGTAGTGGAGTTACACCGCTCGCTGACAGCCGGAACCCCACGAAGTCGATGGCTGGCACAGAGAGGAGACATTTCTCAGCATTGAGAGTTAGCTTGTGCTTGGACAGGGCTGCGAAGACCATGTTAAGGCGCTTGTCGCGGATTTCACTGGTGGGCCCGTGCACCACTATATCGTCCAGATAAATGGCCACGCCCAGTATGCCAGCCAGCACGGAGACCATGATTTTCTGGAAGCAGCTAGGGGCGGAGCTGAGACCAAAAGGCATCCTGGTGTAGCGAAACACTCCTGCATGTGTCACAAAGGCTGTGAGGTTTCGGCTGCTGGGGTGGAGGGGCACCTGTAAGTACCCCTGTCTGAGGTCGAGCTTGGAGAACACCTCAGAGCCATAGAACTGAGCAGTGAGTTCTTCTGAGGTGGGCAGTGGATACTTATCAGGGACCACTGCCTTATTTACTGCACGTAGATCGACGCAGACACGCAGGCCCCCCGACTTCTTCTTAGCCACCACGAGGTTTGAGACCCAAGGTGACGCGTCCACCGGTTCAATGATGCCAGCTTCCAGCAGTTGTTGCAGCTCGGCGGAGACCCCATCATGGAGAGCCAACGGGATGCGGCGCAGTGGTTGGATGACAGATTTCACAGCAGGGTTGAGGAGAGGTTGATGGGTGAAGGCGGAGAGGCAGCCCAGCCCCATAAACAGCGATGGCCACTTCTGCTGCCAAGGTGTGGCGATAGTCCGGATTGCTGCCCCCCTTGTGTCTAAGAGGGAGAACCCCAGAGCAGAGAACAGGTCCAGGCCCATCAGGTTGGCCCCACGGCGTGCCACATGAAAAACTGCATTGGGCACCAGCTTGGTTCCATAGCGGACAGTCACTTGGAGAGAGCCAACCAGATCGATTTTGGAGTCACCATACCCACAGAGGACAGCTGAGGGTGCGGACAGTGGCAGTGAACCGAAAAATTGACTGTAGGTATCAACATTCAGGAGAGACACACTTGCACCGGTGTCCAACAGCAGGGGGATGCACACATCATTAATGTTGACTGTGCATGATTTGAATGACACTGGCCCAGAGCTCACCTTGTGAATGACGGCGGTTGAAGACTGGGGGGTGTGGCCCTCTGACCCAGCCGGGGAAGATCGACAGACGTTGGCAAAGTGATTGTGCTTACCGCAGCTACGGCATGTCTGGCCACGGGCAGGGCAGTTCTGAGCCCTTGAAACAAGAGACCGAGACCCACAGTTACCACAGGACTGTTGAGGGCGGGGCCGAGAACGCCGTCGTTGCAGTTGCAAGACGTCCCCAGTGGAGTCGGCGCCCGCCTCGCTCTGGTTGGGTTGCGTCCCGAGGGGCAGCCGTGAGTAGAGGGAGGAGTCGTTGGCAGCTTGACTGGAGGTGGCCACTTGCTGTGTATTTAGCATAGCAGCACACTCAGCTGCTCCCTCAACCTGTAGTGCGATGGTAATTGCTCTGGACAGCAGCAGATCGTCTTTTTCCAGCAGGAGAGTCTCACGCACCTTTGCGTTGTTGGTGTGTTCGATTAGCTGGTCGCGAACCATCTCGTCCTGAAGCGCGCCAAACTTGCATGAGCTAGCTAGCCCTCGCAAATTAGCTACGTACTGCCGCACAGACTCACCAGGCAGTTGGTGTCGCTGACGGAATATAAATCGCCGAAGGAGGGCACTCTGTGGAGCAGCGAAATGGGTGCTCATAAGTCCCACAGCTTCGGCAAAGCTTGTGACGTTCCCCAGAGACCCGAGCACACGATGACCCTCTGCTCCCAAGCAGTGTAGCAACAGAGCCGTCTTCCTAGCCTGGCTCACGTCGTCGAGCCCTGAGGCGATGATGTAATTTTCAAAACTATGTAGCCAGCGAGTCCATGGTACCGGAGGCTCGCCAGGTAATGCCAGGAAGGGGGCAGGTGGTGGGAGAGAGATATCAGCCATCCTCGTCGCCAATATTGTATTTAGAAATCACGTCAGGACACAGCGCTATCGCTCGACACAACCTCTCCGTGGCATTCTTTATTTAGACTGACACAGCATCAAAGGCAGACCCGATCAAACAACCCAGAGCCCGCAGGCATCACCAATCGATCCCAGCACAATAGAACAGCACCAAATCAAATGCAGCACTGTCGATGTGTGCATACATAATAGATACCAACGGAGGCGTTGCCTCC
Organism: Lampris incognitus; assembly: GCF_029633865.1. NCBI lineage: Eukaryota > Metazoa > Chordata > Actinopteri > Lampriformes > Lampridae > Lampris > Lampris incognitus. Next base: position 40,914,916 of record NC_079219.1, read on the forward strand.
ATGATAGCTATTGTTGGCAGTGGGTCCCCGACTCGAAAGGCTTCAGCGCCTTTAATTTGTTTATTACTTGCCTTGGGTTGCGAACAATGCCTCTTTCACTCAGAATTTTCGATGTACAGCGTCTCTCACAGTCTCCTTATTTCTTCTTCCCCTCGAATCAGGAGAAGCTCTCTCACCTCGCTGTCTTGCCAGTGTTGCATCTTGCACGATACGAAGAACAAAATCGCCATTGCATGTTACCTGTTTATTTATGCGCCCACGCCCGGAACTTCAACACGCATCATAGCATCGCGCCGGAAAAGGAGCGAAAATTAGCGGGTTCTACTCGGGCGTCCTGTTCTCATCAACAGAGCCGGAGCCAATAAAAACCCGTGTCTATTGCAGTCATTTGACCCGGGACTGAATGCCGATTGTAACCTTTCCCACTGGCCAACAAAGCCGGATGTTAGCAGGTGTTAGCGGGTTTTTTTTGGCCAGTGGGAAAGGGGTATTAGTGGCCTGACTCACGGGGGCAGAATGCGCGCAATTGCATGAGACATATTAATGCGCGTGTCATCCAGACTGTTAATGTGATGCAACCTAGGTTACTGTTGTACTGTGGCCAACTTAATTTATTAGTCTCAGAAAACATTAGATTGAAATCATGTTTAGTTTAAATATTGACAGTTTATATTATCATGGGAAAAATAAACTTTTTTCTCAAATGTTATTTTATTTATTTATTTATTTATTTTTGCCACAGGCAAAGAGAATTCTTGCCATGAACACGTGTGTCCGTGTACGGACAGGTTGATGACACCTGGTTATGTTGATTAACTCATCACCCTGCCTACCCTGACCGCACGTTAGATCAAAGGAATCTCACATTGCTTTAAACATATTTAGGGAACATATTGTTAGTGTTGTCAAAATTAAAATTACCAAAGGTGCCTTGTATGTTGAGAGACGTTTACTGTCATGGTTTGTATCTGCCCTTATGTTTTGTAAATTAATCGCGTTCGTTCAATAAAAAAACAATGCTTTGAAATTGTTAGTTGTATGACGTCAGGGTGTAGATGTGTGCACGTGATGTTGCTTTAAGCTCAATTGTTATGAGTTGGGATGTGTTCACTTGATGTTAATTTAAGCTCAATTATTGAGTTGAATTTTGTTCATTTAAGACGAGTTAACTGTCTTTTTGTTTGTTGTAGCTATCATTTGTTTTACATGTTGCTACACTCTGTAAATAAATATATATTTTTGTTTATTATTAAATGGAAACAGTTTTGAGTTTGCCTCTTACATTTTATCACTCAGGCCAGGCTTCCCCACAGCCCCCCATCACCAAAAGCAATTTCAGTATAGGAAGGCTAACCTATCATTTTTTTCACACCCTGCCTGGTGAACTTGATGTTGTCCGATAAGTTGATGTGGTCAGTGAAATGTGGTCATCCTGAGCTTTAATTTTAACCCAGAAATCATCCAAATCCCTGAACCAATGGTTAGGTGGGGTCCCTGGATAGGACATTAGATCCCTCTTTTCCACTTCCTCCATAAGTTGGCAACTTGAGGTCATTTTTGCATTTATTGGAAAAAGAGTTTATGCTCTAAATGGCCAGTGGATACGCATTTGCAAAATTAAAAAATGAAATGTGAATAGAATTTAATCACATGATCAACTGATAATGTAATCCGGTTCATCTTTGTCGTGGGTGTTGAAGTATGGACACATGACAGAGGACACGTAAAACTCGTTCAGTTTTGGTTTATTGGAAACAAAACTAATTGGCATTTTCGCGACTTTAGAAAACGACTCCTACTTAACGCGACCTTGGGCGCTTTTTTTAAAATTTCAGTCAAGACAAATACCCGATTGAGATATCAATGCATTGCATATGTTAGTATGTCTGTTAGGAAACGTATATATAATGACATGACACGCACGATCACGCGCAAATTACGAGCTGTAATTTTGACCGGTTGTGGTCGTTTTAGGTAATTTTTTAATTTTTTTTTATTTTGCACAATTGGTCAAAAGCTCATTTCAATGCAAATGTATAAAATTTTTGGAGAATCCAGGGAGCAGCAGGCCTCTATCCTTTTTTCTTTTTTTTTTCCTTCACAAAGTTATTAAACTTTGAAAATCCAAAATGGTCATATTGACCGTCTTGGTCGTTCTAGTCTTCGCTTGAGAAGTGAATGGAAGCATAGCTAACCTAATAGCTATATTTCTATCAAAATGTATCGCACATTTTAACGAAATGTTTGAAACGTCAAAGTGGAAAACGAAAATTACTAAATGTTCCCATCAGCTGGTGTTTTTCGAAAAACAACCACCCAAACGCAGGCCATGAAAGCACCAATAATGGTTACTTAGCATTAACAGCAGACAGCTACTGCTAAACGCTTAACTCTGGTGAGAGAATGATGGATAATTATCAACATGTACCTGCTACTTGTTTTTGGAGGAGCTGTCAAGACTGAAGCCTTTTCACATGAAAAAAAAAACATCCAAGCCCGGCTAAATGTTGCATTAGTTACATTCAGTCTCACAAAACCAAGAGGAAAAACGTTATGGTCTGAGGAGACCAAGGATGAAGTTTTTGGCCGTAATTCGAAAAGGTATGTTTGGCACAAAAACAACACAGCACATCACCACAATAACACCATACCCACGGTGAGGCATGCTGGTGGCAGCATCATGGTTTGGGGGCTGCTTTTCTTAGTGCTTTACTTGGGCTTTAATCAAGGTGGCAGGAATAATTAACAGCACCAAATACCAATCAATTTCGGCCTAAAGCCTTCAGGCGTCTGTGAAAAAGCGAATGTGGAGAGGAATTTTACCTTTCAGCATCATGATGACACAAAGTATACATCCACATTAGCAAACCACTAAAAGAAGATCAACGTGTTGGAATGGCCCAGCCAGAGCCCAGAACTAAATCCAATTGAAAATCTGTGGGGTGACCTGAAGAAGGCAGTGCACAGGAGACGCCATCGCCATTTGACAGATTAGAACATTTTTGCAAGGAAGACTGGAAAAATATTGGCAAGTCAAGATGTGCCAAGCACTCGTACCCAAAGCTGAGTTCTTTAATAAAATCAAAATGTGCTTCAACGAAGTATTTAGGGTTTTGCACACTTGGGCAACAATATGTATTTAATTTTTGTGTTTTTTCCCTGAAAATGTTTCTGATTGTTTTTTCACTTATTCTCTTTCAGTGTTGTATTGTGTAAATTGTGTAAACACAACATCCATTGCACGTTGTTCATCTGGGGAGAGAGATCCCTCCTCTGTTGCTCTCCCTCAAATTTCTTCCTATTTTTTCTTCTTCCTGTTATAGGGTTTTTTTAGTGAGTTGTTCCTTATGTGGTGCGAGGGTCTAAGAACAGGATGTTGTGTTGCTGTAAATCCCACTGAGGCAAATGTGTAACTTGTGATAATGGGCTACACAAATAAAATTTACTTGACTATTTATATACGTTGCAATTAAATAAAATAAAGTGGAAAAAGTTCTTACTTCATTTAGCTTGGTTTGATTTTTTTACATCACAAAACCTGCCATTTTATCAGGGGTGTGTAGACTTTTCATATCAACTGTAGATCTTTTACACTTTTTTTTATTAAAAACAAGCAAAACCGGAACTACGAATTTAAAAAAATAAATAAATAAAAATATAGAACACCGAAGCAAATATTCACTGATCTTGCTGCTCAGACATAGCTTTCCAAAAGTGTGACAAGAGTAGCTTAGGACTGGAAGGCTTGACATTGTAGAGCACTGTGGTATATTAGTTGTTTAAGCATGCTTTATAGATAATGATTTGAGCAGTTTGAACAGCTTTTCACTCTGACCTAAGCAAATGATCACAGTCACTGCAAATTTGGGAGGTATTCAATGTTTTTATCTTGATTTTTTTTTTCATCTCAATTTATTAGCTCTCAGACAGAACTGCCGTGTCCATGGTCTATAAGCCTAATTAAAAACGTTTGCCCTAAGAAATGAGAGCTTGTGTGTGGTCTGGAAGTACATGAAGATCCTGGCCTCATCTTCCTCTCGAGTGTCTGACTGATTCTCTGCTATACGTTTGAGATGCTTTTGTCTCAGATTAATTCTAGTCTTGGCAGTCCACTAATCTCAGCCGTGGTTCTGAGCCTCATTTCAGCTGCTGCATGCTGGAGATGCTGCCTCAAGACAATGCAAGGATGCATAGTTACATATATTATTTTTAGGTTGTGATATTTTTAGAACGTATTGTGTTCTAGTTTTTTGACAGTATATCAATCAGTTAGATGACAAACAACAAGCTTTAATTTGGAAATTTTAACTGAGCAAAAGGGGGGGGGCAACTATATAAAATCTTTGAACTCATTAAAACCCTTATGCTAACACAGCTTCATAGAAACCCAACATTGCTAATGAAAGCAGATGTGTGTGTGTGTATTGCGTCTTTCTACTCAGTTCGTGTCATGTCAGCCGGATTGTTGGTAGTATTTCCCTCCCCAAGGCCAAAGCTGTGACGGAGAACAAATGGCAAAAATGCTCCCTTTGTGCTCCATTTGAGGTGCCCCACCCCTACATCCTCACCCCCCGGCCTTCTCCAGTTCATCCCGCCCTGTCTGCAGATGCCTATGAAGAAAGAGGAGAGATGTCCATGCATCATGAGATCAAAGAAGGGGAAGGCATGAATCCCAGCACAGGATGGGGGAGACAAAGAAATGTCAGGTTAACCATTCAGTAGAGATGAGCAAAGACGCATCAACATGTGTATTGTTATAAAATATAAAACGCCCCTCGAATAAATATCAAAATAAAACAGGAAGACGAAAGGGCCTGTATATGTATATACATATATATACACACACACACACACACACACACACATATATATATATATATAATAATAATGCCTACACTTTATGTAAAGTTGAGAGACACCTTTACTGCTCCTTGGAATAAACTGTAGCTCATTCGTGTCACTACAATCAGCAAAATGTATCCACACAACATTCAGGAACTCTGCTTTGCTTGAATGACTGTTGCATAATTTATTTTTAGTGCAAAATGCACATACATACTAGCTACAGTCACAGTTTATAGTATTCACCCAGCTCTGCGTCGACCAGCACACCTCTGTCTGCCCTCATACCAGCCACTCCTCACTCTCACTCTCACTCTCACTCCCCCACTCACTCCCCCACTCACCTACACCGCTAGATTACCGTTAGCCAGTTAGCCTGCACACAGCAGCTGGTGCACTGGTGGTACCGGAACTTGTCAAGACTGCCCAAATGGCGAAGTCGTTGCTCTTCAACACAACTGCTAACAAAACTTTCTGTCCTTAACTTGCAAGCTACAGTAACCAACACAAGCTTGTTTACACTGTTTTACCCTCCCACAGACAGCTAGGCTGCTGCCGCTGCCAGTCAGATGCACATTGCTAGCTAGCTTGCTTGCTAGCTAATTTGTTTCTTTAGCCACCAGGCGCGTTCAATACGTGTACATTCTAAAAAGAAAGCTATATATATATATACGTTTGTTTTTTTTTCCCCGAAACCGTCAATGTTGTTGAGTGCTCGACTAGTCGGGTGGTTAACGTTGTCACCCGCGGTGCGGGGGAACCGAGTTCGCGTCCCGTCTGTGACGGTCCGGCCGGGCTGCCCCCCCCCCCGAACTTGCTGCATTGGTGTCAGAAGTGGGATGCGCGCGGACGCGCTTCCCGAAGGAGGGAGGAGTGTAACGTGCATGGATAAGTAGAGCTGTTAGCCAAAATGGGTCGGACCCTTTAGTCGAGTGGTTAGCAAATGAGATACGGGTTCGCGTCCCGGCTGCGGCGGTTCCTGTGGTTGCCCCACGAATTCGCTTTATAAATCTATATAGATATATATATATAATATATATATGTTGACATATACAATGTATTAAATATCTTTTCCTGTATCTGTGTTGATATATATATATATATATATATATATATATATATATATATATATATATATATATATATTTATCAACACAGATACAATAAAAATATTTAATACATTGCAGTATTACATCTTTTTTTCCTGAGGTGTGAAGCAGGTGCTGCCCTGCAATGTATTAAATATTTTTTCCTGTATCTGTGTTGATATGCCACCCCTCATTAGTTGAGCACTTATAACACCATTGACGGTTTTGAAAAAAACAAAACATTACATATATATATGTGTAGTTATTGCAATTCAGATAAAATACTTACCTTGACGGACAGTCAGCTGCACTGGTTGAGTTGTGAAGCATGTGCTGCCCTGCTTTTGTTTTCTTTTTTTTGTTTTCTTTTTTTTTGGGGGGGGGGATTAGGGAAATTCTGTGTAGTGTGGGCTTACAAACCCACTGTATGACTGTCTACGTGTATTGCTCTTCATTTTAAGAAGTATTTACATGATTTTTTTTAGGAATCATTGAGAAAGTATTTTGAAGATTAAAAATACTCCACTATGACATACTTTGTTACAAATCACATTTGAATTTTTTCAGCCCTGTCAAATACTAATTACAAAATACCTAAAAGTAATTGAAATGCGTATTTCAAATAAAAAAAAAACGAAAATAGAAATGCTGACCATCTCTGCCAAAGTGAACGGAAGTCATGTTCATTTACTGAATTGTGTTTTAAGCCGTGCAAGGTTTGCTATCAAGCTAAGGAGGAATATAGCCCACTATGAAAACAGGAAAGCTGAGGTGTGGGATATTGTTTGGAGTATAATGGAAAGAGATGTTAATATGTTGTATGATTATGTTAGACCAGAGGTTGTTGGTGATTTTGTAGAGGGGAGCACTTTTGTTGTGATTGGGGAAGGAGGGAGGCTAATGTTGGATTTTAGTTAAACAGTATACTGTGCGTGGTACATGTGTATTTTTTGTTTGATTTCTTTGATTTGGTGGGGGTCTGTAGGCTGGGAGCCATGTCAAGGCCTACAGGTTACCCCACTATTTTCTGTTTTGTACCTTTGTTGTAATATTTGATTCTGTATAGTTCGATGGGTTTGTGAAATGTTTTATTTCCCTAATTGTTTGGTATAATGTGTGTTGTATTTTGAATGTTTTTTTCTCTGTAGAATAAAAACAGAAACTATTTCGTCATCGACAGCCAGCTTGGTTTGTGTTTTTGCCTCTCTGACACTACTGCTGATTAAAGGCAATGCAACACATAACCTGCTGGCGCACATCTGTCTATGTACTGTCTACTGAAAGCCCCATGAGGCACATTTGTAATTTCTGATATTGGGCTATAACAAATAAATATTTGACTTGACTTCTGTTTGAGCGTTTTTTTTTTCGTTTTGTTTTGTGGAGATACTTTATTGATCCCCGTAGGGAAATAACGCTCTGCGTGTAACCCCTCCTCGCTGTGTAGCTAGGAGCAGTGGGCAGCCGCTGTGCAGCACCCGAGAACCAACTCCAGTTTGTCTTGCCATGGACTCCTGCTCAAGGGCACAGACAGGAGTATTAACCCTAACATGCATCTCTTTTTTTTTTGGATGGGGGGGGAGCACCAGGAGGAAACCCACGCAGACACGAGGAGAACATGCAAACTCCGCACAGAGGACGACCTGGGACGATCCCCAAGGATGGACAACCCCGAGGTTCGAACCAAGGACCTTCTTGGTGTGAGGCGACAGCGCCAACCACTGCGCCACCGTGTCGCCCTGTGGTTGGTGGAGTGCGCTTTCTCGAGGTGCTGAAGGTTGTCAGCAACAGATCTTAACTATCAACAGACTAACTTCTACTGAAGCACAAACCACGTCCTCCTTCATTTCCGTCGCGGCAGATGTTCTACTTACTCGAACCGAAAGGCCATATCAGGGTTTTTTTTTAAGTGGTGGATGTTGCATCTACTTAGTGTGCGGTTTAGTGCAACAGTATAGGTGTTCATAAACTTGAACGTAGTAACGATTTACGTTCACAGTTGGCAAACATCTGCTGAGCTGGAGCCCTCTAAATAGGCCACTTACTGCGTGTGGCTGTTAGCGCTATTAGCTAATGGCTATTAGCATCGTTTAGATAGCATTGTTATTATGGATTTAAAAGAAAATGTTGTTTTTTTCATTTTTTTCATTAAGGGTCATAATGAAGTTTTTTTTCAGTACACACCCCCCATCAATATATTTAGCATTTAGACAGAGTTCCTGACTTGATCTTTGAAAACCCAGACGGATCACATGGGAGGAGCCCAGATGAATCCTGTTTGCAGACAAACTCAGTATGAAATGGATCGTTTTGATGTTTTCAACAAGGATGGGAGGTGCCGGTGATAGGAGATTTGAGTCAGAGTTTATGTTTTTAACAGAATGGGGTGATTAATCTTGATAATGACTCTTTTTGTGTGACAAGGCAATTTCACTGCCCAAATGTGTGTTTTTTGCTTTTCATCTTCCCTCTCTTTCCCTTTTCCTTTTTGCTCAGCAGGAATCTTAGGAAGCTTTCCAGGCAGGGGGTGATGGAATAACTTGAGACCAGAAAAGGACAGGGGGACTCTAGTAAACACGTGAGCAATCCTTCAATTTGGTTGTGTCAGCTGAAGGGACGATGACAAGAAGAGAAGGGCTGAAACAGAGTCACTTCCTCGTCCAGCCACTCATCCATCAACAGGGAGAGAGACGCAAATTTGCTCTCTAGAACTGACTACTATAAAGTGAAGAACAGCAAGATGCAGTAATATAGATGATTGATTTCTGTGGTTTTCAAATGTAACTCATCCTTCATACGAAGGATGAGTTTAATTTATTTTTGTTTGTTTCCTTGTCTACAATTAAGAATTTTACACAGCGCTCAGGTCGAGTAATGACGTTTCCCAGAGATGTGTTTTATTCCTGATATACCATGGCAATATGTTCTTCACATTATCACTACAGAGCTGTGTCCAGCAGCCCGAGGCTACATAGATGCATGCAGATGCAGTGAGAGTCATTACTGCACATTATGGAACAGGGTATAAAACCAACAGACATTTCTGGGTTGGTGAATGAATCATTTCTAACACTTCTGTAGATCCCCTGACCTGATCAAATCAGTTCATTGGACGTGCAGAGTTATGGCATTGTATTTGAATTGTATTGGCTGACATAATTAGACAGGTCCCCTTCATTAGATTTGAAAACAGGACGTCTGGGAGGCCAAAGGAAGCACAGCATTTTCAGCAGGATGGTCACTAGTGGATTAGGGTCAGTCTTGGTTTGCAGACGTCACATTATAACTTAAAAGATCATCACATCTCCACAACTGTATTTCAGGATACCAACCGTTAAAACAGTAGATTAGATATTGCAATAACTTTTTTTTTATAGTAAAATGTCATTTCATTATGTCGCCCATTTCGTTTGAATGAGACTGCTGCTCAATCACATATTCTGTATGCAAGGACACTCTTACAGTAAATGCATAAAGGTCAATTTGCATACAATCACAAACCTGTGCATGCATTTTGTATACTGCACACACATTCCTTTTACTTTTTTCAATCCCCACGTTCTTTCTCTCTCTCTCTCTCTCTCTCTCTCTCTCTCTCTCTCTCTCTCTCTCTCTCTCTCTCTCTCTCTCTCTCTCTCTCTCTCTCTCTCTCGCTCTCTCTCGCTATCTCTCTCTCGCTTTGCCCGTGTTAGTTTGTGATAAAAGCAGCATTTGTGTCCAGAGTGTTGGCTTAATTCTGCTCAGTTGCCTGTCTGGCTGAACTAAGCCGTGGTTTGCTGATAATGACAGCGGTGAAAGGAGTGTGTGTGTGTGTGTGTGTGTGTGTGTGTGTGTGTGTGTGTGTGTGTGTGTGTGTGTGTGTGTGTGCGTGTGCGTGTGTGGTTGGGGGAGGGGGAGGGGGATGAAAGCCGCAGAGTGTTGAGTGGCTCTGAAGCTAGTCACTCTACCCTGCTAAGTCTTCAGTTTATGTCATCATGTTTCTTGCAGTGCCAGGCAAGCCTGCAGACCACCTCCACTGTGGTTCATTCTGTTATACTATGATGTATATGTTATATGATGTATATATGTTATATGTTGCATATGTGTCATATGGTGTATATGTTAAATAATGTATATATCTTATATGTCATATGGTTTATATCTGTTATATGGTATCAAATCAAATCAAATCAGTTTTATTTGCATAGCCCAATATCACAAATTACAAATTTGCCTCAGTCGGCATAACAGCAGCACAACATCCTGTCCTTAGAAACCTCTCATCAGATAAGGAACAACTCCCTAAAAACAACCCTTTAACAGGGAGAAAAAATAGGAAAAAAACCTCAGGGAGAGCAACAGAGGAGGGATCTCTCTCCCAAGATGGACAACGTGCAATGGATGCTGTGTTTACGCAATTTACACAATACAACATTGAAAGAGGATAACACAATTATAATGGACTTATAGAATTTATGAAGAATATGACGCGCAGGATACCAAGCAGTGTCCAGACGCCATCGGAACAGTCCAGGACCCAAGCCACGCGACCAGCATCGTCGTATGAAAAAAAAATATTATATTTAGTTTACATTATATTTTTATTTTATAAAAATAAAATGTGATGAGGGGAATGGCCGGCAGCGTCGAAGTGGTGGCCACCATCACCACGGAGACCTGGGAGGAGAACCGACTGCACGTGCACACAAGGGAGACTCACATGACACCATCCACACACAGAAAAAGAAAAAGGGGAAGACATTCAGAGAGAGAGAAAAAACATCTTAGAAGAGAACAGTTTGTAATAGTCATTAGTCATAATCAATTAAGTCATCCATTAGTCATAATCTATATTCTATAATCTGGTCAGCAGAACAGTGGTTGGTAAATTGATTGAGACAGAAAACCAACCCGCCATGCAGTACAGGTTGTGAAGCACTCAACTTAAAGGCAACTAATTGTAAACTAAGGCAAAAAGAGGAGTTTTATGTTTGGATTTAAAGGACTCAGCAGACTCCGATTGTCTGATGGCATCAGGCAGGTTATTCCACAAGAACGGAGCCCGATAGGAAAAGGCCCTGCCACCTGCCACCAGCTGACTTCATATACATGATGTATATCTATTATATGGTGTATATACGTATGTTGTATGGTGTATATCTGTATGTTGTATGGTGTATATCTGTTATATGATGTGCATCTGTTATATGGTGTATATCTGTTTTATGATGTATATCTGTTATATGGTGTATATCTGTTATATGATGTATATCCTTTATATGGTGTCTTTATTTTATATGGTGTATATGTGTTATATGCTGTATACCTGTTATATTTCTTCGGCAGTCCACCGAAATGATGATGACTGTGATGCAGTTTAAGCTCGGCAAGCACACTTGTGGGTCATCAGGCCTGAATTAGAGTGACAATATCGTCCACATTTGTCACAGACAAATGTTGTTTGAGTTAGTTAGTTATGTGTTGCATGGTGGGCCTCATCATAGGCTTCTTGTGTCGTTTGTTCAACAACTGTTCTCGATTGCCTTACTGTGGAGCACCATCTCTGTCTGTCCAGGGCCACTGTCTTCTAGCTGGAGTCATCTATGCCGCAGATCTTCATGTGGCGCTTGAGCAATCAATCAAATTGCATTTCATATAGCGCTTTTCTAGCTGCAACAGCCACTCAAGCCACTCATCTTTGAAGCATAGCTTCTGGCCTCCATGCTTCCTTTTTCCCTGACACAGTTCCCTGTAGAAAACCTCTTTTGGTAGGTGGTTGTCTGGCATTCTTTTCACGTGGCTGGCCTATCTGAGCTGGGAGGCTGTTATTAGGGCTTCAACACTGACAGTACCAGCACATATCAGTACCTCCACATCGGGCACCTTGTCTTCCCACCTGATTCGCAGCAGCTTTCGCAGATGACGAAGCTGTATGCTGGTGAGCTTCTTGGTGTGCTTGCAATACAGGGTCATTCATACAGTGGAGCATTGTAGAGATGGAAGAACAGCTGTGTTGTAGACCTTGATCTTTGATATCAGCCTGATGTCATGGTGGGACCAAAGTCGCTTGTGGAGTGCACCAAAGGCTTTTGTGGCCGCTTGGATTCTTCTGTCCGCTTCTAAATCAGAGGAGTTTGTATCTGTCACAGCACTGCCCTGCTAGGTAAAGCACTCAATGGTCTTCAGAGTTGCTCCATTAACGAAAATTGTGGGCTGACCTTCTTTGGGGCTTTTCTGAAGGGGAGGCTGGTACATAAGCTCCGTTATGGGGACGTTGATCTTCAGTCCAAAGGGACTAGCTACTAAAGAGAAGTGGTCTAATATTTCTTGCATTTCTCCAGGATCATTGGCAACCACAGCTGAGCCATGTGCATAAAGAAGCTCTCAAACACAGACTTATCTTATTTTGGTAGACGGCTTGAGTATTGCAAGATTGTAGAGGGTTCCTTCTGTTCCGAGTCCTGATGTGCAAGTCACCTCTCAAGTTGTCTGACATTGTTTCTAGGACTGCAGTGAGATATAACTTGAATAGGGTCGGTGCAAGCACACATCCCTGCTTCACTTCATGCTTGATGTTGAAAGCATCGATGACATCTCCTCCAATTGATAATTTCCCTGTCATATCGTCATGGAAAAGTCTGATGATGCTGATAATCTGTGTGTGTGTGTGTGTGTGTGTGTGTGTGTGTGTGTGTGTGTGTGTGTGTGTGTGTGTGTGTGTGTGTGTGTGTGTGTGTATGTATGTATATATATATATATATATATATATATATAGTACTATATTATATGCTGTATATCTGTATGAACAACACATGTTGTTCCAATAAGGTACTAGGCTGCTTAACAGGGCGTACGTTAACTCAGTGAGCAAATGCTTAACTATATAAAATATTCAGTAACATTGAAGTTTGCATGTATATCTATATATTCATCTATCTATCTATCTATCTATCTATCTATCTATCTATCTATCTATCTATCTATCTATCTATCTATCTATCTATCTATCTATCTATCTATCTATCTATCTATCTATCTATCTATCTATCTATCTATCTATCTATCTATCTATCTATCCTTTTCATGGACACAGCTTATGACATTATCCTTCTATCAATGGCTGACTCTTAGGTAGTTTTCAACAACATTTTATTTGTTTTTACATATAAAGTTGACATAATGTTACGGGCTTAACAGATGGAAAGACTGAGGTGTGCCCACCACATCATGCCTGGTGATGATGGAGTGATGAAGACATCACTGGGGCTCAGTGGAGGCGTGAGTCAGGACAGTGGTGTAGACCTGTAAGGCCATCATGACCATAAGTAATGGTATGACTAGACAACTATTTATTACGTGTCTGCACCACTCTGGTGACCTCGACTTTCAGCTGTGGGAGCAAGCTAATAAGACGCCCTGGTGCAGACCTCCACCCAGCAGAGGTTTAGATGTGTGTGTGGAGGAGGGGGAGTGTGTAGTCGGCATATGCATGCGTGCATGTGCATTCACGAGTCCACACTTATGAGGGTCTGAAGCACAGTCAGTAGGCTTGACATCAACCAGAATTATGATTGTTTATGGACTGCCAGAAGTAATTAATCGTCCTACTCTATGAAAATTAATCGGATTAAACATTATTGTGGCCCAATGAATCTGTTTCCCTCTGATGAGCGGACGCTAAGTATTTCTCTGCTTCTCTGTCCTGCTCCATGCTCCTGAGATAGTCATGAATGCCAGTGTCCAGACTAACTGCATCAACAGCACCATGGGCCAAGCGGACATGCTGGGGAGTGGTCTCATCCTGCTGCTTGTGGAGTGGTCATCTCTCACAGAGGAACACCACACACCATCTCTCACTGTGCTTGTACCATATGACCTTTGATGGAGAAGCTTACCAATGAAAAGTATTTCTTTCAGTTTAATGTGTCTTTGCCCCTCAGTAAAGCACGGTTTAATGATGCATTATTTGACCCTTTTAGAGGTATTAATTATATCTACAACACCTCAGATAGAACGCTCCGTAAGTGGGCTTGGTTAATGTTCTAAAACAGCTGACTCTTAAAATTCATTTGTTAACTTCCTTCCTGCACACAAGCACACCTCAGCCCTCCCCTTTTCCCATTTCAGAACACACACACACACACACACACACACACACACACACACACACACACACACACACACACACACACACACACACACACACACACACACACACACACACACACGGGGGCAGGAGTAGCCTTCTTTCAAGAGAAACACTTATGTAGGGCAGATGTTTTAGGAATCCAGAGGAGCTGGGTATGGAAAGTATTTCATTCCAAGTTTGATTTTAAGGCCAGAGGCACAGCTATTCTTGTACACAAAAATATTTCTTTTGAAAGTGACAAAATAATTGCAGACCCAACTGGCGGATTTGTTATTGTCACAGGGCAGCTTTTCAATAAGCAGGTTGTCCTTGCCAGTGTATATGCTTCTTTTCTATTCCTGATATTAATAATCCTCACCTAGTTATTGGGGGTGACTTCAACTGTGTCCTCTACCCCAAACTCCATAGATCTTCATCCAAACCTGCGCCCCTAACTAAAATGGCTACAGCCAGTAATAATTTCATTACACAATGTGGAAGGAAGAGCCGTGGTGATTACATTTCCCTACAGGTCGGGCTTTTTCCTTCTTTTCGCCTGTTCACCATACTTTTTCTAGAATTGGCTACTTTATTTTAGATGCAAAACTTGTGCCTTCTTCTAGTCCTCCCACCTACCATAGCATATTGATTTCTGATCACATCCCTTTGTCCTTTGAATTAGGCTTCCCCGGTGTACCCGCCCCATACAAAATATGGCGCCTGAACCCTCTCCTTCTTTCTGATGGTACTTTTGTGAAATCCATCCAAACACAAATATCACTTTTTATCGAGACTAATGCATCTCCGGAAATATCCCATAGCACCAGATGGGAGGCGCTGAAAGCACACTTATGCGGACAGATTATTGGCTATGTGTCAAATACAAAAAAAATGGCCAAATTAAAAGGGCTCACAGCTGAAATTTCACAACTAGACAGCCAAAATGCCTCGACTCCTTCCCCAGAATTATACCAAAAGCGAATTTGTCTGCAGACAGAATTTGATTTGGCCTCTACCTCAACAGCAGAACAATTGCTATTAAAATCTAAGCATACATTTTATGAATTTGGTGACAGAGCAGGCAGATTTCTTGCTCACCAAGCCCGCCAAATGTCAGCTTCGCACCAAATATCCCAAATTAAGACTGCCTCGGGCTCTGTGACCATAGACCACAAAGGGATGAATGATGTCTTTGTGGCATTCTATGCTAATTTGTAATCATCTGAATGTGACAATGATGTTTCTAAATCAGTCTTTTTTGAGAATTTAATCTTACCAACCCTTAATGACTCGCAGAAAAGTGATCTTGATAGCCCCTTGACATTGGAGGAGGTATCAGAAGCCATCAAAAGTATGCAATCTGGTAAATCCCCAAGACCAGATGGATTCTCAGTGGAATTTTTCAAGAAATTCACAAAGGAGTTATCTCCATTATAATTGTCTATGTTTAATGAGTCCTTTTTAAATGAGGACCTCCCTGAATCTCTGAATCAGGCCTCTATTTGTCTGCTGCGTAGAAAGGGCAAGGACCCTCTGCTGTGTGAATCATATAGACCAATTTCTCTTCTAAATGTGGTTTATAAAGTCCTTGCTAAATTCCTTGCTAGGCAGCTTGAGAATGTTCTTCCTGATCTGGTACTGTCTGACCAAACCGGCTTCATTAGAAACAGGCATTCCTACTTTATTATTCGTAGGCTCTTTGATTTTATCTACACTCACACTCAGTCGAATATTCCTGAGCTTGTGACATCCTTAGACGCTGAGAAGGCTTTTGATCGGGTGGAGTGGGAACATTGATTTAGGACTATGATACATTTTGGAATTGGTAATGACTATATAGCATGGGTTAAACTGTTATGTGCATCCCCCTTAGCTTCTCTCCATATGAATGACTTAAGTAGTTCAAGATATGTCCCATTACATAGATTCACCAGAAAGGGTTGCCCTATGAGTCCTCTGCTCTTCGCGCTCACCATCGAACCACTTGCTGGGTCTTTACGTCAGTGCCAGGCCTTAGAAGGGATAAACCGAGGAGATACCACGCATAGATTATATCTTTATGCCGATGACCTCCTTTTATATATTACCAACCCATCATCTTCACTACCACATGCCCTGTCTATTTTGGAACAATTTGGAAGGTTCTCAGGCTACAAGTTGAACTTAGAAAAAGGTGAACTTCATCCTGTAAACTCAGTGACCCTCAATATCCCAGCTACAGCATTCCCATTCAAGAGAGTGACATCCCACTTTAAATATCTCGGGGTGGTGGTCTCTCGCTCCGTACACATGCTCTCTAAATCAAATTTCACACCTCTGATCGAGCAGCGCAAGCAGGACATACACTGCTGGTGCTCCTTACCTCTATCACTATCTGGCCAGATTGACCTAATTAAGATTAATATTTTCCTAGATTTCTCTATTTGTTCCAAAGTATTCCGATTTTTATTCCTAAAAAAAATGTTTTTGTTTTTATTTTTTATCACTGGGCCAAATCCTCACTTGATTTATATGGAATAGCAAAACCCCACGTATTTGTAATTAATTTCTACAAAGGTTAGGAGGTATGGTCCATGCCTCACTTTCTTCACTATTACTGGGCTAGCAATATCAAAAACATTATAGTATTGGTCAGGGATAATACAGAGGTGCCAGTCTGGGTAAAATTGGAATCTTTTAAATTGAAACTCCCATCCTTAATCTCGGCTCATTTACCACTTAGCATTGGCTCCTTTGAAAATCCTGTAGTTACCCGTACATTAAAGATCTGGGTACAGTTTCATAAACATTTTGGGCTTCGGGCTCCTGTTTTTGCGAATCATCTTTTCACCTCCTTTATGTCAGACCTGGCTTTTCGGGCCTGGCATGGGGATGTCATTAGAGTTGTTAAAGATTCATATATAAACTGAGTATTTGCATAATTTGAACAATTGTCAGAACAGTATGCAGAAAAGTATGCCACACTCCAATTTTTTTTCCGATACCTTCAAGTTAGGCACTTTGTACAAAAAGGCTATCAGCCTTTCCCAGAGCAACCTCCAAGCACCCCCTTAGATGCTCTTTTAGGATCTAATACTAGTATCAAAGAGGCCGTCTCCTGGATATATGATGTAATTAACACTATTAACCCACAATCCCTAAGCAACCTAAAGACAATTTGGGAACAAGACCTGGGCATGTCTTTTGCAGAGGACCAGTGGACTTCAATTCTCAACCTAGTACACTCCTCATCTCCTTGTGCTAGAAATGGTCAAATACAATTCAAGATAGATCACCGTCTTCATCTCACTAAGGAGAAACTGGCTAGGATATAGCCAAACATTGAGCCCACCAGTGATCGATGTACGAATACCACTGCAAACTGGTTGCACATGTTTGGGCCATGCTCAAGCCTTCAGAGTTTTTGGGAAAAAGTATTTGAATCCCTTAGTGACATGTATGATATGACAATTGTACCCCAACCCATTATTGCCCTGTTTGGATTGAGGCCAGAGGATGCAGTGTGGTCGACTGAAATGTGCAGTGTGATTGCCTTTACTACTCTGTTAGCTCGACGTCTCATCCTCCTCAATTGGAAGAGAGAGGTGCTACCATCCCATACAAGATGGCTTAAAGAGATTATGTTTTACCTGAAGCTTGAAAAAATCAAATTTACATTGAAGGGAAATGCAAATAAATTTCACGTGGGTCTGATGATGGAGGTTCTTCCTGCAGTGGGAACCACGTGGAGGTTATCCTGGCAGTGGGAATTTTGTGGATGTTATCCTGGCAGTGGGAACGATGTGGAGGTTCTCCAGGCAGTGGGAACAATGTGGAGGTACTCCAGGCAGTGGGAACCATGTGGAGGTGCTTTTGGCAGTGAGAAACATGTGGAGGTTCCCCTGGCAGTGGGAACCATGTGGAGGTTCTTCTGGTAGTTGGGACCATGTGGATGTTCTCCAGGCAGTGGGAACCATGTGAAGGTTCTCCAGGCAGTGGGAACCATGCGGAGGTTCTCCTGGCAGTTGTAATCATGTGGAGGTTCTTCTGGTAGTTGGGACCATGTGGATGTTTTCCAGGCAGTGGGAACCACTTGGAGGTTCTCCAGGCAGGGCTACCAGCCAGGAAGTAAACATACATCTATTTGCTCATGATCATCAAAAAAAAAATGCATTTCATGCTCGCTAAATGACACTTTATTTCCATAAAAAACACTAACATAGCATCCAGTGAACTGGAATTTTGATTTGAAGTGAAACAGTGAAGTGGTCTGGATTGGTGGAAAGTTTCACCATCTCTGCTGCCAGTATTAAGTGAGGGGACTGACAGCTGAACAACCTTTGACCACTGAGGAAAGCAATCAGAGTGCTCACTTGTCTGGAACCATATGTTTGTGTTTTTTCATGTTTGCGTGTCTACCCGGGCATCAGTCATCAGTGCCTGTGTGTGTGTGTGTGTGTGTGTGTGTGTGTGTGTGTGTGTGTGTGTGTGTGTGTGTGTGTGTGTGTGTGTGTGTGTGTGTGTGTGTGTGTGTGTGTGTGTGTGCCGTTCTGCCTGACTGACCATCTTTGTGAGCACAAATCACACTAGCTGAAAACGTGTTGGTAAATCTTAAATCTTGTTAAATTAACAACTTCTCTCAGTTTTCTGGCATATCTTGTGTGTTTTAAATCTTATAATTATCACATTGTGTGTGCTGCTTTTGCCTACATGTAATGTTTGTGTGTATCTGTGTTTACATATGTGTGTCTCTGTGTGCTTTTGCAGTGTTGATATTGTGTTCTCAGACAAGTGTTATCTGACTTGTGCAGCGGTATGACCTGTGTGTGTGAGATGATCGGAGGTGTGCAGGAGGGTTAAGCTTGTGTGAATAGCAGGCCTACACTGGACTTCAGCTGAGCCATGAGCAGGAGACAAGCCTGAGGAAGAGTTGTGTTGAGGAGGTGGTGGCGTTTCTGTGCATGTGTGTCTGTGATTGTGTTTGTGTGTATGTTTGTGTTAGAGAGAAGGAAACACTGACAGATAGAAACAGTATTTTACAGGAATGTCCCTTTTGTGACCAGTATGTGACCAGTATGTGACCATTATGTGACCAGTATGTGACCAGTATGTGACCAGTATGCACCATGTGAATAACCCTTTTCATCTCCCTGTGCTGAGCATTTATATGCATCGTGTGTTTATGTGCGTCATGTAGGCAATGTTTCTTTCTGATCACATTTGACAAATAAAGGGGGTTGCTGTCACAAGGCATTAAACTGCATTTTGGAAACCCAGAGGAGGAAGGAGGATAATGACAGGGAAAACACAAACATCTCATAAGCTTTTTTTTTCCTTTTTTTTTTTGGTCCCTTAACTCTCACATATGCTCTTGCATGCAGCAAAATATTCCCTTTCACTCAAATTGATAGTCAGCCTCACTCCCTCTGTCTCTCCGGTCTTTGAATGGTGGGAGTACAGATGGGAGACTCAGTCAAGAGGAGGGGGGTCTTTGATCACAGCAAAGCTTGCGTACATTAGGGGTGCGGGGGGGCTGTCAGATTTGCTGTGTGTGGCGTCTGTTGCATTGCCCGATCTGGATGGGAGCTTAGGAAATGATCAAAGCCCAGGTTAAGTCTCTAATAGAACTGTCATTTAGGCTAATCTCCCCCCTCCTCTCCTATGCAAAGTCTTCCAACCCCCACCAGGATGAGTTAGCAGCTTACTTGACAGAATATCTTCAACTTTGGAAAATACTAACTCACAATATTTGTAATTTCAATATTTTATTGTAAAGGCACTTTATGTGGGTACTATTCTTATTGTGCAAACAAATGTGATAACTTTTTCTTACTTTTTAGCATTATCATTTCAATGCTTTGGATTATTTCTGGTTTCATTATTTTTTTCATGTAAGGCAAAAGTGAATATGATTTCCAGTTCCTGTTTACAAATAATTTACTCCTTTAAAATATTACAATGAATGACTATGTTAACCAGTCGACTGAAGGGTCCGACCTGTTAGCCAAGCGCTAGCGAGCCTAGTGAGTAGTGGTCATTACAGTGACCTCCTCCTTCAGGAAGCATGCTCCCATGCTTCAGCATATCAGCTCTCTCACACCTCTGGGCGCACGTGCTTCCGATGGCCTCACGGTCTCACCATCACACTTCTGACACCACTGTGGTGAATTCAGGGAGCAGCCAGGATGCAAAACTGGGTCACCCGCACCATGGCAGACTATGTTAACCAGTCAACTAAAGGGTTGGACCCGTTAGCCAAGGGCTAGCGAGTCTAGTCATCCGTGGTACTTACAATAAATTGAACCAAGGCTGGATTAAAGACCGGGCATGCCGGGTGAGTGCCCCAGGGCCCCAGACCACGAAAGGCCCCAAAAGGTTAGGGGTATTGTGTTCATGTATAGTAGGGATCCCCAATCATACCCTACAAGGGACCTTTGTTCCAACCCTGCATTGCGATGCAGGGCCCAAGCTAGTCTTTATTGATGCGGGGGCCCCAAGCTACAAAGTCTCTATTGATGTGGGGCCCCAAGCTACAAAGCTTCTATTGATGCGGGGTCCAAGCTACAAAGTCTGTATTGATGCGGGGCCCCAAGCTACAGTCTCTACTGATGCAGGGCCCCAAGATTCATTTTTTCCTTGTGTGTAGTTAAACAAATGTGCTAGCTAGACTGCCCATACTGAAAAATAATTAAACAGATAGTTTTACTAAAATATGCCCATATTTCACTAAATTCTTTGCTCTTAAATTCCTGTTGGTAAGCCGTAAGTGGGAAGAAGGCCTCACAACATGTTTGTGATGCTGTGAGCTGCTATTCTCATCCCTGTTTGTTTTGTGATTAAAAATTGTGTTGTACTTTGTAGTCACCATTCAAATCTCATGCAGATTGGCATAGCATCGGCTACCATGTAGAGTATTTGCATTATTTTTACATTCAACAATGTTCAGTATTGTTTGCATAGCCTATCTGATTGGGGGGGGGGGGGCACAATGGATGTGCATGTCCCGGGGCCCCCTAGTGGGTTAATCCGGCCATGAGTTGAACCGAGATTTGGAAATGAGGTAAACTTGCTAGCAATGTAATCTCATTGAGAATATACATTTTCTAACAAACTAAACGTTGATGTGCGTCACAGAGCCATCATTTCTCACAGTGCTTACAGTTTCAAATACAGTCCTTGGGCTGCAGTGGAGATCCACATCCACGTCACATCCTAAATTGCTAAACTAGTTGATACTAGCCATTGTTTTTTTTTTTTTTTTACATTTGGTTCACACCAACGTTAAGAAATACAAAGGTTCATATTAAATCCAAATGTCTTAAGCATAATACACTCAACATATAAATGTTGGCCTTACTTAAAAAAAAGTGCGTCAACTGGTTACATGCAACTGTATTAAGTAACTTCTAAGCAAATTAATTTATTAATATGTGCCTAAAAACTTAGGAATTGCTTAACACAGTTGTATGGAACCAGCTGACATAGCGTTGTTTAAGTAAATCTGACATTTCATTTTTTTGTGTGTTAGTGTCGGCATCAGATGTTGTTCAAGGCCATGATATTCTATGCCTATTCATTCCCCCATTTGTCTGGCAAAGCACTGGAACCACAATACCTTATTTGGGTGGAACATTTACATCACTCGTTAGTGGCATATTATTTTTATTGTCATTTTCATTGTATTAATTTACCAAAATCTCCTTAATACATGTTTAAAAGTTGGATTTGAACTTCTAGTATTGTGGATATTGTGAAGACCTCAAATGTCTGGCAGTTGAATGGTTTTATGCACTTGCCTCAGGAGTGCCTGGAGTAAGACACCTGTATGATTTTTATCTCACTATGGTATTGCCTGTCTCTCTTTTACCCCACTACAAACTGCTGTGGAAACCACTCAGTCTCCTATTAAAACAAGTTGATATGAACTCTATCTCTAATGTAAGAGTCTATGTTGTTACATCGCTCATTTGTGCAGCAACAATTTCCAAAGCTAAATTTTCACATAGCCAAATAATGTCACTTTACCTCAGTTAGAATGAATACAAATACCACCAGTAGCAATTAACATGGCATTTGTTTGTCAATATCATCCTATCTCTGCATTTACCATCAAAATTGGCCTAGATGTCATGGCTGTCTCTCTGCAGTAAACAAACAACGTGTCAGGCCTGACCCACAGATGAAGCCATGCTCTTACTTCCCTGTAGCTTGCTCCTGTGGAGAAAGAGCCCTGCTTATTAGATGGCATTAGGGCAGCTGGACAACTGACTGTGGTGTGGGTGGGATACAAGTGCTGACCACAAATGTGAAGGGAGTGCTGCAGGCGGGTACCAAGTGGCTGAGGTAGGCTTGGTATTGGACAACCGCACATGAGTTATTGGACCAACTAGGATAACATTGATCTCTGAGGTCTTGAGTCAAACAGAAGTTCTGGTGTTGTATATTAATGTCGGCCCGTGAAACAGACATTCTAGCATTGAATGTGCAATACAACTTTCTATGGATTATTTAGTTGGTCACTTGTATTCAAAAATACCCAGACACTAATGAGATAACTAAATTACCATTTTGAAATGGATTTTTTATTGTTTACAGAGGACACTTTCTTTCTTAAGAGGTTAACTTGTCATAGATTATTAACTGTGGAGAGCTATTGTGTGGATAAAAAATACTCCCACATATGAATCAATATGTCAACATAATTATATGATTACATTACAATACATATTATTAAGCTACATTACAGTGCATCAGTTATTATGCCTCTTGAATTGTCTCATTTATTCTCTATAGCCTCTGTCCCACATGGAACCCATAACACTGGCGGGTTTTCTTTTCTAGACACAGTAGTGGTTTTCATCGTTCACACACACACACACACACACACACACACACACACACACACACACACACACACACACACACACACACACACACACACACACACACACACACAGATCTCTTAGGGAAATGCTCCATGCCAAGTCTGTTCCCACTTGACATGACCATTCCTGATAGATCAGGCAGTGCAGCAAGTAACGTGTAATCTCCAATGCAGCTCTGCTGGGGAAACAAAGCCTCTTGTTGATGTCATCCTCTGTGTGGATAGATAAAGCCCCTTTGTCGGGGACTCAGTCCAATTTCCAGTCGGTTTCTTTGAACCATTTTCTTCCTTTACAGTAACAGCAAATATACCACTGAACATCGTGTGACCAAGTCACAGGAAGTTGACTGATTGGCTCGTTCACTATATAAAAGCATCATATGTAAGAAAATCATAATTTGCATGTATTACTCCGGAATGTTGGTACCCCCCCCCCCAAAAAAAAAGAGCTGTGGTGGAAGATTACTGTAAATCTTACTGTGTCCTGAACCAGGAAATTGCCAGAGCTATTTATTTGGAAATGTGACTATCTGCTGTTTTTGTTACATAACATTGACACATGGACACACAGCCCTGTGATGGCCTGGCGGCCTGTGCAGGGTCCCTACCTGCCGCCCAATGACTGCTGGGATAGGCTCCAGCATCCTCGCGACCCTGACAGCAGGATAAGCGGTTTGGGTAATGGATGGATGACATTGACACCAAAGATAAATAAATAAATAAATAATGCCAAAGCGTTGAAGGGTTCAGGTGCATATTGGATTGGGGCTTACGTTTTGTTTTTTGTTTTTGTTTTTATTTCATTTTGAAGTCTCCTTTTCACCGAGTACCACCAACAGTCCAAATGTCAGAATTCATCCCCAGTGGCCGTCAGTGTCTCATGCCTAGATGTTGCATAACTGCGTGTCAGAGAAAATGGGAGATATATACTGCACCATATGGGAGCATATTAAATAACTGGCGTGTAATCACACCAGTCTTGAGTTAGACTGTTAGCGACCCAACCGATTCCGAGCAGCCGAATGTGCCAGGTACCCCAGAGGCAGAGACAAGGGAACAAATAAGGGTTTTATTAATAAAACAAGTCCCCATCTAAACCTACGCTAGTGTGTAGTGTGTGGGTGCCTGGACAGAATGAAAATGGGGTGTGCGCTATGCTACGTGGGTGTGTGGCGAGATAGTGTCTAACGTGCGTAAAGCTAAGTGTGGTGCGCAATGTAAATGGAGTGAGCGTTATAAATGTGCGTGCGAAGTCCGAATCCGTAGAGCGAGGGGTTGTCCGAGGAAGTCCGGGTCCGAGATCCAGGAAGTCAAATCCGAAGGGAGGGGTCCAGGGAGAGAGACGCGGAAGGAGATCGCTGGAGGGGGTCCGGGGAAAAACGTGATGGTTGCTGGGAACGAGGAGCGAGGGAGACGCAGAGAGCAGTGGACGTCGCGGAGGGAGCCTGGGAGAGAACCGATGAGACAGCAGGGTAGATTGGCATTGACAGGAAAATTAAGCGAACTAGGAGAAACTGGTTAAGTTCTTGGAAAACGCGAAGATGCTCTTCAGCAGATTAGACCGACCGTATACTTGTTAACGTTCAAGCGTCGGACGTCTGTTCTCAGCAGCCTTACGCCAGTAATGAGAGACGACATCAATGAATCACACAACGCAGATGGAAACGTGCGGCAGCAGCCATTTAGTTAAAACAGGAAGAACAACAGAGACCGCAACGCAGGCAGACCGGAAGGGAGGCTTGGTAACTATAGCAACCACAACCAATACTGGCGTCACCCCTTTTTTTTCCAAAGAAAGACCCCCCCTCCTTCACACAGTACAACAATAACACCACAGAACACCAGGCAACATCACAGCTCAGGCTATATAACTAGAACTGTAAGGTAAGACAAAACATTATCACCAGTACACCCAACCAACTGACCTAAAGTTCAAAGTCCTCTAAATGCCGCGGCAAGCGCTGGCGACGCTCCGTGCGTCGAGGTGCAGCATCAGGTGCAAGAGCAGGCACACACTAGCCAGGGGAGCTCCCTCAAGGCTCGACCTCGACGGGAGGCACAGTCTCATCCCCCAGCCTCATATCGTTATCACAAAGCAGGCAAGGTGCAGGTGGGGGCTCGGCAATGGCTGGCGGTATGTCAGGGCAGTGTGGGGCAGGGTTGTCCAAGTCCTCATCAGACGCGAAATCGTCCGCGATGGGTTCAGAGGCCGTAGAGGGACCTTCCACTTTGTAGCAGTCACCCAGCCTGACCCTGTAGGAGGTGCGATGGAGTTGAGACCTCGTGAACTTCTGGATATTGCACCATGAACCATCCACGCTCGTGACGAGGTACCTGTCACGGGCCTTTGACTTATTCCGATCACCATACCGGTACACCCGTTCACCAGGTCGAATGGCGGGAGGCACGGCCACATGACCAGAGGGCACCTTTGACTTCATGCTGTACAGATGGTTGGTGGCACGCTCCGAGTGTTGTTTCAAGATGAGGTCCTGGTCGACCACAGGCAACTGCCTATGGGAGAACTGATCACGCTGAAGCAGCATTTCACGGGCAGACAATCCACGCGACCTAACACGACTGTTCAGGTTGGCCGTAGCGACAGAGAGTAACAGGGGAGTAACAGCCTTTCAGTTAGGCTTGAGACGAAGAATCTCCCCCTGAATCTCTTCAACAGCCTTCTCCGCCACTGGGTTGTTATTGACATTCTTGGCGTTGCCCACCTCAACAACTAGGCTGTGCATAGCGAGGGCCCCATCCGCTGCCAATGCAGCAAAACCAGGGGCAGGGTCAGTCCTGATCACAGCAAAGGGGCCGTCGAGAGGGCACAGACCCACACATAAGCAGGTTAAAGCGTCCCTGAGAGTGTCTCTGCACTCGTCGTCCATGAGACTCCGCCTGAGGTCAGAGCACTCTGCCTGTATGGCAAGCCAGGCTGACCTGTTGGTGAAGGGCAGAGGTAGGACAGGTCCCATGTTCACCCTGGCCTGGAATGGACCCACAGCGCCGTTATATCCTTCAAAGTGGGGATCAAACACTACATCAAACTCTCTATGCAGGGCGCGGAACTCATCTCTGATGTCAGCAGACATGATGCTATCTGGGTCCAGAGCGACAAGGTCAGAGGACAAGGCTGACATGGTCATCGGGGCCGGTTTGGGGGGATTACTTGGCACGTCGGCATAACTGAGTGATGGGACATATGTGGCGCGGACACGGCATAGGTGGTGGCTTTTCTGGACCAGCCGCGGCTCACCAGTGAGATTTGGGACACGGATCTTCCCGGACACACGCTGTAGCAAAGTTGGGGCAGGCCACTGCTGTGTGTCAGACTGGTCACATTAGACATCGACGTGTGGTTCAACAGCCAGCTCACTGTCCACATTGCACAGCTCAGGAGGCAGCTCAAGATCGATGTACTCCCCTGGCCACAAAGTAGATTTATCCGGAGCACGGAGCACATGCGCGAGCCATATGGCATGGCTGTCTATCAGTGTTTGGAGGGTGCCATAGCGATGTATATCCTCGCCCATGCAGATTTGGTGTTTGGCTGGTCTGACGGAGACGTCGTTCTTTTCCATAAAAGGAATTCCAGCCAGGATGTCAGATTCGAGATTCTCAACGACGAGGCCCTCAAAATAGAGGTCATGGCCATCTCTCTGGAAGTGTGTCCGTGTCTCTTCCAATACTTTCACAAGGGATGAGCCATCTGCTTGGAATGCGGACTGCATACTTCCTGTGACGGTGACACCCAGCCTGGTCGCGCATGAGGCCCTCATCATGTTGCCTGTTGCCCCACTATCAACGGTGAGACGCACAGGGCAGTGTCCATGGAAGGCATCGAGGTAAGGGTACTGTTTGATAAGTACACGTTTCACACCACTAGATGGCGCTGGCTCCCCGCTAACGCACTTCTCTACCTCATCATCAGTCTCGCCCTGCTCTCCCAAAACCTGGCGCGACTTTGCCATGTACATTTTATCCTGGGGGGGGGGGGGGCAGAAAGGAACATTTGCTGAGGAAATGATTATCAGGCCTACCGGCACATTTACAAAGGGGACATGACCTCTTTGTCCGGACAGGGATGGATTGCTTTGACTTGGGGAGTTCAGACACAGCCCCGGTGCACTGAAAGCCATAATGTAGACGAATAGCTTGCCATATGCCGTCAATAGATGTGGAGTTCCTGACTATGCTGTGACGAGAGATTATAGGACAATAATTGACTATCTGTCCCAACATTAGTTCTAACATGGCTACCTTCTGTTCTTTATTGCGACGTCGGGGCGCGGGAATATCTTCACCGTCATCTGTGAATCCCTGGACAGGGGACGTTTTAGACTTCTTCTCCCACTCCACGCCATCGTGCAGGAAGGGGCAAACCCAGCGTCGAGCGACAGTATATAAAGCAGGTTCTGACACCAGTTCTCAAAAGAGTTCACCGTCTCGGTCTTTGTTAAACACCACCGCGTCGGTGCTCTGTGTGTCGCCATGCTGCCCACTTAGCTAGCACAACTGTGTTTGAGCTAGCCCAGCTGCGTCTGGTGGTAGACGTAACTACCCTGTGATTAATTCGGTAAATATCTGTCCTCGGGACGTAAGTCTGGTAAGCGCTGCCATCACGCCAGTAATGAGAGACGACATCAATGAATCACACAACGCAGATGGAAACGTGCGGCAGCAGCCATTTAGTTAAAACAGGAAGAACAACAGAGACTGCAACGCAGGCAGACCGGAAGGGAGGTTTGGTAACTATAGCAACCACAACCAATACTGGCGTTAAGTAAAGCGATGCCCAGATAGTCATTGGGTACAGCTGGCCTGACGGAGATTGCCAACACCTCCTGCCGAAGGAGACGCCCAATAGTGACGTGCTGAGTGGGGCTGGGAACGTGACTGTGACTGGCATGGGCGTTGGGGGGCACAACATAGACAATTTTAAACGCGCACGAACCCCAAAAAGAAAAGCTTAGACACCAGAGCCAGGTAGACCAAGACTGCAGGATGCAGAGTCGCACAACTGTCTTCACTACAACAGGCAATTAGATGTATTTTTTATTATTTTTATATGTTTTAGAGTTCTTACATCATCGTCTTCATTTTGAATGAACGGGTTGTTGCACCCTCATTGTCCATCATGTCCCTGTCTTTGTGCCAGAGAACCCCAGCTGTGGAGCAGGTTTGCCATAACAATATATACTGTGATGAATATCAGGAAATAAATAGAATAAACAACCCGCAAAATGTTAAGATGATGTTGAGAAACCCAAAGGTAACTTCAGAACTCCTCATCTGAGCCGCATCTCTTGGACCAAGCGATGGTATTGTGGCAAGCTGGCATGGAAGAGGGAGTTGGGAGGCAGATATCTATTTTTAATGTCAGCTCCTGTGTCCCATGCACCACACGACCCTGGGAGTGCTCTTTTTAGTTACACACCTATCAGATATATAACACAATGATTTTCCCCTGAAGTCGCAACTGGCGAAGTCAGTCTAAGTCACTGTCCAGGTCAAACCTCCAAACAACAACACATCTCATGAACCAAACATTTGAATACATAAATTATAACAAGTTCCACCCGGACATTAACAATCCCATTATCCCCTGCACTCCCCTAGCGCAGAGCCGCCGTCAGTCAGAGCAACCGCCTCCTCCAGTTACTACATAGCTCCCACCTAAGGGGTCAATTGTCCTCAATGAGCCTGTCACCCAATACACTGCCTCTCAAATGCCCAGGGTGCTGTCGCTGGCGAACAGGCCACCGGGGACTCACAGGAATTGAAACTGGGGGAGAGGCACACTGATTGATGCATGGGGTACTACTGTCGACCTCGGCCTCAACAACAGGTAGAGCGAGGGGGCGGTATGGGGATAGTGTGTCCTGGTGCAGCAGCTCCATGTGTCCATGGCCAGGCATGCACACCTGGTGCACTGCCTCAGACAGCTGGCCCATGGCCTATGCCTGTATTGTCCAAATGGGACAATACACCCATAACTTGTGCCCTTGCGTGAAGGCCTGCCCAAGGCATCGTGTGTTATAGGCCCTTTACTGTCGCACTCTGGAGTTGGCCTGGGCCTGGTGGGTGTAGTCGTGAACCACTTGAAGGTGATCGCTCAGTCTCTGGAGGTAGTCCATTTCTTTCCCCCAGCAATTTCAGGCAAGGCCCCGCACACCAAGTCTACCAGTGTCTGGAGCTTTCGCCCAAACATAAGGGCATCAGGCATGCACTGCTGGACTCCTGGACAGCAGTCTAGTAGGACCATAGGACCAAACGTAGGCGGCGGTCCCAGTCCCATTGGTGTTGGCTGGTGAGGATGGCAAACTGGGTGGCCAGTGTGCAGTTGAACAGCTCCAACAGCCCATCACTTTGAGGATGGTGTGATGTAGTCCTTGTCTTTTTCACCCCAAGCCACTGGCAGACCTTACTGAAGACCTGGGCTCTGCACCTGGTCACTGTGGAGCTTGGTGGGAACTCCAAAGTGGATGAACATCACCTTAACCAGCCGCTCCGCTGTTGTGGTGGCACTCTGATCCGGCACCACATACACCTCTGGCCACTTTGTGAAGTTGGCAAGGCACTATGGGAACGCCAAGACCTTCCACCACCTCCAGTCAAGGATGTAGCAGTCATCAGAGTCAGTGATGCGGAAAGGCTCAAGGATGTCCACCCCTACACACACTATTGGTGCCCCCACCAATTACTGCTGCAGTGGGGCGTGGAAGCACTGGGTTGGTCACTTCTGCGTGGTGCAGGGGTCACAGCAGTGCATGTGCAGCTCCATGTCTCGTCAACAGCCAGGACAGTAGAACCACCCCTGGAGGCAGTGGAGGGTCTTGGAGTTCCCATAGTGTCCGGCCCCCACCGAGCCATGGACCATCTGGAGAACCTGGGAACAGAGCACACCAATTTGATGATTTTTTTGTTAGCAACGGGTCTACATGAAAAGCCGTGCAGACAGCCTCGCTGAGACGGCTAATGGGTAATGAGTGCCGTCATATTTACATGCACAACCTCACATTGACCGACCCAGCTGCTATCTTGGATGTTTTGGGGGATTACTTCGATCCGGCGAAAAATATAATCTACGCGAGGTACATGTTCGGGTGTTGCAAACAAGAAAGGACGAACTGATTCGAGACAGGCTCGTGCTAGGTGTTGCAACTGAGCACATCAGGAGGCGCTTGCTGCGTGAACGAGACCTGACAGTAACTGCAGCAGTTGAAATCTGTCGGTTTGCGGAACTGACAGAGAAACGCATTAAAATTATGGAGGGCCCACAAGTGCACACAGAGTGTGTGAATGCCGTGGACAAAACTCGAGGAAAAACGGTGGGGAGAGACCCACGTTGGACTTGTAAATATTGTGGAAACAATCACAAGCGGGGCAGAGAGCAATGCCCAGCCTATGGTAAGACATGCCGAGCAAACCACTTTGCTAGAGTATGTCAGTCTAGAAGCAAGTCCTACAAAAAAAAAGAAAAAAAGTTACTGTGCTTGAAGATGTTGAACAAGGAGAAGGGGACTCAGATACTGATGATAGACTGTTCCTAACCATTGAATGCATTAGCACTGTGAAATCCCAGGGGCTCATATGGTTTGTGCACCTGCGTCTGAATAAGAAAAGGCAGTCAAGGCAGCTCTGATGGCCGAGCGGAATAAACCGCCGTTCTTGCAATCCGCTCGTCATGTGGCTGGGAGGTTTGTATCCCAGACTCGCCGTCACGGCCAGAGCGTCCACGGAGTAAGGCATTCATTAGGCCACCCTTACCTGAGGGATAGTGGGTGTAGATCGATGTACTGTTCGGGGACTCGTAGTTCTCCAGCGACCCCTCTGGTCCATCCGGGTGCCTGCAGCCAAGCAACCGAAAGCGTTCTCCGTACGTCTCCTTTGCGGCCTGAAGGTAATGCAATCCGTGCGAGGCTTCAGTGTGTAAAATAGCGAGAGCAGCCAACACAAGTTTGAAGGAAGCTGGTGTTACAACTACCTCCTTCCTGTGGAAACGTGAGCCAGGGGGGCTAGTCAACAAGAGTGCCATTAGTGCCATAGTGCCATATGCCATTAGGTTAATTGGGTGGGATAAGGGGAAAAACTAAAAATTTAAAAAAAAGCAGGTATGTCAGATAGATACAGGCGCTACTTGCAATGTTCTGAGCAGCAAGATAAAAGAGAAGCTATCACCCGAAACAGTGTTACACCCAAGCACAACCAAGCTGAAACTGTATTCCGGGCAAATTATGCCATCACAGGGGAGATTCCACACAGAATACGTCATTCGAGGAGAAAAGCACAGCATTGTCTTTGAGATAGTTGAAACCAAGCAAGAGCCTCTCCTCTCCGGGGCCACATGCGAACATCTGGGCCTCATGAGCTTCACAATCCCAGATGAGCTGAATAAAGTAGAAGCAAGTCAGGGTGGGCATCTTACAAAAGAACAGCTGTTAAAAGACTACAATGATGTCTTTAATGAACCAATGGAGTCAGTCCCAGGTGAAACACATTTTGAGTTGGACCTTAATGTAACTCCAGTACAATGCCCACCTCGAAAGGTTCCTTTAGCTTTGATGGCAAGAGTCAAAAAGGAACTAGACAAACACATTAGAGTTGGCAACATCATACCGGTGACCAGGCCTACTGTGTGGATAAGTAATATGGTGACTGTTGCAAAACTAGAAAAAAATAAGACTGCATTGAGCCAAAAGCCCTGAATTGAGCACTGCTGAGGTCTCACTACCATATGCCAACACTGGAAGATGTGTTGTACAAGCTGCCCAAGGCTCGCTTATTCACACTGGTGGATGCTCACGATGCCTTTCTACAGTGCAAGCTTGATGATGAAAGTAGCCATCTGACGACCTTCTGCACAGCGTGGGGCCGAATGAGATGGCTCAAACTTCCATTCGGCGTCTCAGTAGCCCCAGAGATCTATCAATGCAAGCAACATGAATTGCTATCAGGCCTGGCTGGCATTGAACCAATAACTGATGACGTTCTGGTGGTCTGGTGTGGTGACATGGATGCAGAAGCGGAACTCGACCATGACAACAACTTTTGTGCTCTCATGGAGTGATGCAAGGCTGTGAAGCTCAGATTGAGTGAGTGCAAGCTGCATTTCAAACTCCAAGCTGTCCACTTCCACTGAAAATCGACCCAGAGAAAACACGGGCTGTGTTGGAGATGTCAACACCCACGGGTGTGATGGCGGTGCAACGCTTCATTTGATTTGTAATGTACCTTGCAACATTCCTGCCAAAGCTCTCAGATGTCTGTGAGCCACTCTGCAGGCTCCTGGATAAGGACACTGAGTGACATCGGTTGCCCAAGCATGAAGATGCAGTGAGTGAAATAAATCAGATGGTCTCTAGCACTCCTGTTCTCAAGAACTATGACGTCACAAAGCCTGTTACGATCCAGAGTGACACTAGCATGACTGGACTGGGGTGCTGCTTGTTGCAAGGGGGGCAGCCTGTGGTCTTTGCCTTGAGAGCGCTAGCACAGATGGAGCAAAACTATGTTCAAATAGAGAAACAGTGCTAGTTTTTGCTTGCCAGAGATTCCACCAATACCCATATGGCAGGGAAACAGTCACTGCGGAAATGGACCAAAAACCATTGATGACTATCTTCAAAAAGCCCCTCATGAGTGCACCGAAATGTCTCCTGGGCATGTTGATGCTGCTGCAATGTTACAACCTTGATGTTATGTACAAGTCAGGGCCTGAAATGTACGTCAGTGATGCTTTAAGCAGGGCTACACCGCTGTGCTGTGGGTCGGGCACCCTGTACGTGCGACATGCAGTGTGTACCATGGACAGCACTCAGAGTACTCACAGCTAGATCAAGCACAGCACCTGGATGTTACTGCCTTCAGATTCTGCCGAATAGAACAGCACACAGAAATGGATGATGTACTTCAAGAGCTGAAATCAGTGATCCTTGGTGGGTGGCCTGACTTCAAAGAGGACACTCCATTGGCAGTGGGGGAATACTGGCCCATTAGGGGTGAGTTGAATGTGCAAAACGGGGTGCTGTACAGAGGGCAGTACATCAATATTCCAAAGGCCTTGAGAGCCGAGGTGCTCAGACACATACACACTAGCCACACTGGTGGTGATGCCTGTTACAGATGGGCCAGGGATGCACTCTTCTGGCCAAACATGAAAGCTGAAATAAAGGACTGTGGCGAACTGCTCCACATACAATGAATATGCACGGACCCAGCAGAAGGAATCTATGATGTCCAAAGGAGTTGAATCAAGTGCGACTGGACTTGGTATATATCCATGAAGACATTTCGCCTCTCATCCAAGAGGCTTCCTCAGTTCGTGCCTTTCTGTCTAGACCAGCGTTTCTCAAACCTCTCCTGGAGGACCACTTGTCCTGCATGTTTTAGATCTCTCCCTGCTCCAACACAGCTGATTCAAATGATCAACACGTTAAGAGCTCCTGAAGCTGCCTAGTAACAAAACTGATCATTTAAACCAGCTGTGTTGGAGCAGGGAGAGATCTAAAACATGCAGGACAAGTGGTCCTCCAGGAGAGGTTTGAGAAACGCTGGTCTAGACCAAGCTAGTCTGACTGGCTGGTGATGAGACTCAGAATGTATCCTCTTTGGAGTCGTTGTCAGAGCTATAGATGTCCATGGCTCTTTGTGTACTGATGTTTGGCCACGCCCGTCATTATCGGAGCTATTGATATGCGTGGCTCTCCTGTGCTCCGATTTCCAACCGTGCAATTTGCATTTGTTTAGCAGCGACAGTCGTTGGGGGTGTTAGTTTCGACTTCATTATTCAGTGGTCATGAGTCGTTGGAGCCGTTAGTGACCGACTGTTGTTCTTGGAGGCTAGGCTTCTAGAATCTCCTGGGTAGAGATGAAAGGACGACATTGTAAGTGGGAGATAGGTGGTGTCGCAGACCTCCTCCTCTGTTGAGGGATGGTTTTTCCAGTTTCACATAAATGGCTTCCTTCATCCCTCTTTCAAACCATCTATCTTCCCTGTCCAAAATGTGTATATTGCTGTCCTCGAAGGAGTGTGTCTTCTCCTTTAGGTGTAGATATTCTGCTGAGTTTTGTCATGAGGAGTTTGGCCTTCTGTAGTGGGCCATTTGTTTATGTGGTGGTTGTTTGGTTTCCCCTATGTATCGGTCAGTGCAATCCTCATTGCATTATACAGCATACAGCAGATTGCTTTTCCGGGTGTGTGGTACACGGTCATGGGATGAACCAGTCTTTGTCGGAATGTGTTGCTGGGTTTGAAGTATACCGGAATGCGGTGTTTGTTGAAAATTCTCCTGAGATTCTCGGAGACCCCAGAAACATACGGGATGACTGTTCTATTCCTTCTGTTCCTTTTCTCCTCGTTGCTCACCTGGTTGGTCTTTTTGGAATGTGATGCAGTTTTCACGACGGTCCAACTGGGGTAGCCGCAGGTTTTTAAAGCTCCTCTCAGGTGTTTGTGTTCTTCTCGTTGGGCCTGAGTGCTGCTGGGCACAATGTCAGCTCTGTGTTGCAGAGTTCTGATGATGCCCAGTTTGTGTTCCAGAGGGTGGTGTGAGTCGAAAATTAGATATTGGTCTGTGTGTTTAGGTTTCTGGTAAACCCCAATGTGGAGGCTCCTATCTTCCCCGATGTGGACGTCACAGTCCAAGAAGGGCAAACTGTTGTTCTTTACGTCTTCCCTTGTGAACTTAATGTTCTTGTCCACTGAGTTGATGTGTTTGGTAAACGCTTGCACCTCTTGTGTTTGGATTTTGACCCATGTGTCGTCCACATACCTGAACCAGTGGCTCGAAGGTGTTCCTCTGAAGGAGTTCAGGGCCTTGTGTTCTACCTCTTCCATATATAAGTTGGCCACAATGGGCGATAGTGGTGAGCCCATTGCACGGCCGTGTTTCTGTCTGTAAAACTGGCCCCTGAATTGGACATATGTAGTGTTCAGGCAAAGGTCCAGTAGTTGGCAAATCTGGTCTGGGCTGAGGTTGGTCCTATTGTGGAGGGTGTCGTCCCATAGCAAACGTTGCCTCACAGTTTCCAAAGCCTCCATGGTTGGGATGCAGGTGAATAACGAGGTCACGTCATAGGATACCATGGATTCATCCAGTTCCAGTTTTACACCTTGGACCTTGTCCACGAAGTCAAAGGAGTTTTGGATATGGTGAGGTGTTTCGCCCACTAAAGGGGTCAAGATGTTGGCTATATGTTTGGCAATGTTGTACGTGACCGAGTTTATGCTGCTGACGATGGGCCTGAGGGGGGGTTCCATCTTTATGGATCTTAGGGAGTCCATATATGCATGGAATTTTATTTTGTGGATAGAGATGGTGGTATTGTATCCAATCAATGGTTCCTCCTTTCTGTAGTTTCTGTAGGTATTCTATTATTCTCCTCTTGTAATCACTAGTAGTATACTTCAAACCCAGCAACACACTCCGACAAAGACTGGTACATCCCAATGACCGTGTACCACACACCCGAAAAAGCAATCTGGTGTATGCTGTACAATGCAATGAGGATTGCACTGACCGATAAATAGGGGAAACCAAACAACCACTACACAAACGGATGGCCCAACACAGAAGGCCAAACTCCTCAGGACAAGACTCAGCAGTCTATCTACACCTAAAGGAGAAGACACATGCCTTCGAGGACAGCAACGTACTCATTTTGGAGAATATAGATGGTTTAAAAGAGGGGTGAAGGAAGCCATCTATGTGAAACTGGAAACACCATC
Organism: Lampris incognitus; assembly: GCF_029633865.1. NCBI lineage: Eukaryota > Metazoa > Chordata > Actinopteri > Lampriformes > Lampridae > Lampris > Lampris incognitus. The sequence goes on from NC_079219.1 coordinate 40,950,546, forward strand.
CTCAACAGAGGAGGATGTCTGCGACACCACCTATCTCCCACTTACAATGCCGTCCTTTTATCTCTACCCAGGAGACTCAAGAAGCCTAGCCTCCAAGAACAACAGTCGCTCACTAACGGCTCCAACGACTCTCATGACCACTGAAAAATGAAGTCGAAACTAATACCCCCAACAACTGTCGCTGCTAAACAAATGCAAATTGCACGGTTGGACATCGGAGCACAGGAGAGCCACGCATATCAATAGCTCTAATAATGACGGGCATTGGTAAACATCGGAACACAAAGAGCCATGGACATCTATAGCTCTGATAAAGACTCCAAAGAAGATAATTCCGAGTCTCATCACCAGCCAGTCAGACTAGCTTGGTCTAGTCAGAAAGGCTTGAACTGAGGAAGCCTCTTGGATAAGAGGCAAAACGTCTTCACGGATATATACCAAGTCCAGTCACACTTGATTCAACTCCTTTGGATAACCATGATCTGGATGAATGAGAACATTCACAGACAATCTATGATGTCACATGAGATAGCAGCATTTCATGGCAAACGATGAGTATATCTACTCATATGCTGGCAAAGACTGTCTTATCCTTGTAGACCATTACTCTTTTTACTGGGAAATCGACCAGCTGCCAGATCTATCAGCCAACACGTTCATCACATGCTGCAAAGCCCAGTTTGTGCATTATGGACAGCCAGACAGAGTGATAACGGCCTGCAGTTTTCTTGTGAGCAATTCATGAGTTTTGCAGTGAGCTGGGGTTTTAGCCATGTCACATCCTCACCCTGACATCCAAAATCGAATGGTAAGGCCGAGTCGGCCGTGAAAATAATAAAGTCTCTCTGCAAGTGAGCAAAAGTGGATGGTGCAGATGCATGGATGGCCATCCTCCACTGGCAAGACACACCACAGAGGGGTTATACAGCAGCCCAGCCCAAGGCTTAATGTCACGTAGGCTCAAAACCTTTCTGCCAGTCGCGGACAGCTTGCTTCTACCACATGCAGTGGTCGGTGGTGACAGAGAAGTTGTGGTGGAAACGGCGGATGGTAAAATCAACCTACAACAGATCTGCCAGGAACCTCCCAGCACTGAATGTGAGAGATCATATAAGAATGAGGCCTCTACATGGTGATTGCACGGGACGATGACCTCTTGGACAGTGCCTCCAGAAATTCAGTCCTCATTCATTCGTGGTGGATGTTGACGGCACACTCTATACTTAACACCCAATTGGCCAAAGAGGTACACTGAAACCTCACACAATACTATTAAAATTGCAAACAGCCAGTTACCAAAGAATATATTTATAAGCTAAAAGGATAACTAAGTCAAAATAGCTAGGCAACTAGAAATATTTAAGGACACACTATGTGAAAAACAGCTACAGCTAGAATAAGATCCCACTAGGAACCAGCAGGAGATGTTTAGAGAAAAGTACTAATACTCAAGCAGCTGGAATAAGACTAATACCAACTTGATAAGCAAGAGAGATGATACTTACTCTATTCTAGATGAACCAGAAGTTTAGAATCACTCCAGAAGTTAAAATGCTCTCTCTCTCTCTCTCTCTCTCTCTCTCTCTCTCTCTCTCTCTCTCTCTCTCTCTCTCTCTCTCTCTCTCTCTCTCTCTCTCTCTCTCTCTCTCTCTCTCTCTCTCTCTCTCTCTCTCTCTCTCTCTCTCTCTCTCTCTCTCTCTCTCTCTCTATATATATATATATATATATATATATACACTGCTCAAAAAAATAAAGGGAACACATAAGCAATGCAATGTAGCACCAAGTCAATCACACATTTGAGATATCAACCTGTCCAGTTAGGAAGCAACACTGATTTGTGAATCAATTTCACCTTTTGGTAAATTGTCTAATTTCCACCAGGTGGAAATTAGACAATTTGCAAGACAACCCCTATAAAAGGAATGGATTTGCAGGTGGTGGCCACAGACCATTTGCCTGTCCTCATCTTTTCTGGCCGATCTTTGGTTAGTTTTTCATTTTGCTAGTGCCCGCACCACTAGAGGTGGCATGAGGCGATATCTGCAACCTACAGAAGTTGCTCAGGTAGTGCAGCTCATCCAGGATGGCACATCAATGTGTGCTGTGGCAAGAAGATTTGATGTGTCTCCCAGCACAGTGTCCAGAGCATGGAGGAGGTACCAGGAGACAGGCCAGTACACCAGGAGACGTGGAGGGGGCCGCAGGAGGACAACAACCCCGCAGCAGGACCGCTATCTGGTCCTTTGTGCAAGGAGGAACAGGAGGAGCACTGCCGGAGCCCTACAAAACGACCTTCAACAGGCCACTAATGTGCAGGTTTCTGCTCAAACAGTGAGAAACAGAATGCATGAGGATGGTATGAGGGCCCGACGTCCACAATTGGGGCCTGTGCTCACAGCCCAACACCGTGCAGCCCGATTGACCTTTGCCAGAGAACATCTTGGTTGGCAGATTCGCAATTGGTGCCCTGTGCTCTTCACAAATGAGAGCAGGTTCACACTGAACACATGTGACAGACGTGAGAGAGTCTGGAGACGCTGTGGAGAACGTTCTGCTGCCTGCAACATCCTCCAGCATGACCGGTTTGGCGGTGGGTCAGTGATGGTCTGGGGAGGCATATCCTTGGAGGGCCGCACAGACCTCTACGTGCTAGCCAGAGGTACCATGACTGCCATTAGGTACCGGGATGAGATCCTCAGACCCATTGTCAGACCATATGCTGGTGCAGTGGGCCCTGGGTTCCTGCTCATGCATGACAATGCTCGTCCTCATGTGGCCAGAGTGTGTCAGCAGTTCCTGTATGTCGAGGGCATTGATGCTATGGACTGGCCTGCACGTTCCCCAGACCTGAATCCAATCGAGCACCTCTGGGACATCATGTCTCGTACCATCCGCCAATGCGATGTCGCACCACAGACTGTCCAGGAGTTGATCGATGCCCTGATCCAGGTCTGGGAGGAGATCCCTCAGGAGACCATCCGTCGTCTCATCAGGAGCATGCCCAGACGTTGTAGGGAGTGCATACAGGCACGTGGAGGCCACACACACTACTGAGCCTCATTTTGAATCGTCTTGAGGAATTTCCACAGAAGTTGGATCAGCCTATGTTCTCATTTTCCACTTTGATTTTGAGTATGATTCTGAATCCAGACCTTAATGGGCTAATGATTTTGATTTCCATTGATCATTCTTAGGTTATTTTGCTCTAAACACATTCCTCTGTCTAATAAATAAAGATTTTCAGCTGAAATATTTCATTCATCGAGGTCTATATTGTGTTTTTAGGTGTTCCCTTTATTTTTTGAGCAGTATATACGTATATATATATATATATATATATATATATATATATATTAACACGGATACAGGAAAAAAGATTTTAATGCATGACAGTACAGGCCTGTTTCATGCTGAGTGCAAGACACATGAAACAGGCCTGTACAGTTATGCATTAAAATATTTTTTCTTGTATCTGTTTTGATATGCCACTCCCCATTAGTCGAGCACTCAACACCATTGACGGTTATATATATATATCAGATATGTATATCCGGTTTGTGGGGAGTTCTGGGATTTTCAATAAAAAACTTTGAGCTGAAACAGTAGGTCTTTACTTCAGGCCCCAGCGCTGACAACTCTGTCCACTCAGGGCACCGCCCCTTCTCCACCAAGCTCCTCAACACGGGTATAACATAGGCAGTGTTATCGGTTTATAAGCCCCTTAAAAGATCTCATTCATATTTGCCTGTCTGTGCTATTATTGGTTGAGTACGAATACTGTCATCATACAGAAGACATGGAGAGTGAAGGAAAGGCAAGGTGATTGCTCGTTGTACTGTCGTGAGGTTGTGGCTTGTTTAAAAAGCTCATGTATATTGATAGCTAACATTAGCCGTCTGCGTCAGAAGTGAAGGTAGCATGGGTTAGGGTTAGTGTTAGGTTTAGGGTTGGAGATGGAGGGTCTCTCCGTCTCTTCTGTATGGTGACAGTATTCACGCTCAACCAATCATAGCCATCTTTCAAGGGGGTGATAAACCGATAACATGGGCCGTATTATAGCTCCCACAACAGTGCCTTCTGCTGCGTGGTCAGTGGGAACCACTTCTCCTCATTGCTGGAGGTCTGGACGGCCACCACCGTTGGCATCATCTGGCCCCATTCCTCTTGCCAGGGGCAACCTGGCTCTCTCCATCTGGCCACCTAATCATCCCCCCATGTTACTGGCTCAATGATTCCTCCCTCTCCACCACAAGCTGATGTGTGGTGAGCGTTATTGTGGAAAATGGCTGCCATACATCACCCAGGTAGGTGCTACACATTGGTGGTGTTTGAAGTGAGTTACCCCCTTAAATATGAAGAGCTTTGAGTGTCTAGTAAAGCATTATACAAATGTAATGGTGGTTATTATGATGATTATTATTATTATTAGTAGTAGTAGTTGTAGTTTTAGTATTAGTATTAGTATTAGTGTTCGTAGTAGTAGTAATAGTGGTAGTAGTAGTAGTAGTAGTACTAGTACTAGCAGTAGTAGCAGCACTTCAATACCAAACCAGGGCTCTGTGCCTGCTGAACAGCAGCTGCTTGGTGACTGACTCGTTGGTCTTTGAGCCTGTTCTTCCCCTGGCCAGACTGGAGCACCACGGTCTTTGTGCCGAGGTTGATGGTTGCCCCCAACACATTAACACGGGCTCCCCAGCAGGTCCAGACTGATGATGCACGTGTCTTGGATGTTGGCGAGCCAGAACTCGTGCGCCAGCTCCTGGTCTCCGGCCCAGACTCACAGTGACTTCTCTCTCTTGCCTGTGTTCAGGTGGTGTCAGGGTCTCAGTCCAGGACCCAGCTTCACTGCAGAATATAAAGAGCTATTTGTTATTCTGGCACACCTGAGGCTGATCACTAATCAGCCTTGCTATTGAATCTGCTCTCCCACAATCCACACCCCCTCTCTTTCTGCTTCCAGCCGAGGCTAAACTACACCCACTACCACAGTCATGTTTATTTACAATACAATATGGTGGCTCCGTCTTAACATAATGAGCTTTCCAACATATATATATATATATATATATATATATATATATATATATATATATATATATATATATATATATATATATATATATATGTGTGTGTGTGTGTGTGTGTGTGTGTGTGTGTGTGTGTGTGTGTGTGTGTGTGTGTGTGTGTGTTGGAAAGCTCATTATATGTATATATATATATATATATATATATATATATATATATATATATATATATATATATATATATATATATATATATGCAATGAATACTTATGAAATACACACAATAGTAGCATACCCTTTAGAGCGTTTCTGTCACAGCCCCTCGCCCTTGACACCTGCTCACCTCTCTTTCACCCTGGCACACCTTCCCGTATTTTCAATCGGCACACCTGCTGGCCATCAAGCAATCATCCCCTCTCCCCTGACACCTGCTCACCCCTCTTTCTCCCCGGCACACCTGCTGGCCATCAAGCAATCGCCCTCACCCTTAAGAAGCCTCCACTGTGGACCAGTCTTCGCTGGAATGTTGCCATTCATGGTTTGTTGCCTAAAGGACTTCAGCCTGCCAGTCTACCTGCCACTGAGCCAACTCCTGCTCTACCCCTGGGATAGGCCACTTCAATAAAGACTTGATTTCTTCCCTTACCTGGTTGTCCCGTCTGCTTTTGGGTTTTTCCAGATATGTGACAGTTTCAGAGGTCATGGTTAGGAGGGGATGGCGTTGAGAAGTCCAGTTTGTAGGCTGAAAGAAGTGATTTTTTTTAATCCTCAGTTTAATTTTTCTCTAATATTTGTAAAAAAAAATGTCTCCTTTCCAGCATGGACCTTTCTTTTCGAGCATGTATATTTCCAGTCACCAGTTTGTAGAGCAGTAAACTAGGACTCAGTCCAAAACCATCTTCTGGATTTATAGGTATACTTGAGTAAAGAGTATCTAAGAAACCCCTCACTACCCTCATATAAGAAAGAGAGGATGAGGGACAAATATTAAATTAAGTATACATATACTGGTATGCTCTGTCATGCACATCTATCTCAGGCATGCATGTAAGTAACCTGCAAACATCTATTTCGGCATCACTGATATATAATCTGCACCATTGCACTTTATCACCTCTTATTTTGTCTGTATAAGTCAATCATTGTGCATATATCTTAAGATTGTTGTGTAGTGTTGTTATTCTATGTTAAATACAATGAGAGAGCCACTAAACTGGAGTCAAATTCCATGTAGTGCAAACCTACATGGCCAATAAACATGATTCTGATTCCGATTCTACTACTACTACTACTACTACTTTTGGTTGCTCCCGTTAGAGGTCGCCACATCAGATCATCAGTTTCCATTTATTCCTGTCTTCTGCATCTTCCTTTGTCACACCAGCCACCTGCATGTCTTCCCTCACCACGTCCATAAACCTCCTCTTTGACCTCCCTCTTTTCCTCTTCCCTGGCAGCATCCTTCTCCCAATATATCGAGCACCTCTCCTCCACACATGTCCAAAACCCAGCCACTGAGGATGCACAAGCCAGTGCATTCTTAGTGCCGGTCCCAAGCCCGGATAAATGGGGAGGGTTGCGTCAGGAAGGGCATCTGATGTAAAATCTTTGCCAAATCAATTATGCAGATCATTTTGATTCTGATTCTGAAATATTAATGCTTGACTGTAGTCTGCTCTTCTCAACCACCACCGACATTGCCAGACATATGATGATTAGTGTATCAGTATGATTTGTTCTCTGTACATTGTAAAATCAAGTAACCCAGCCACCGAGGACGCACAAGAAAATACATTCTTTGTGCCAGTCCCAAGCCCGGATAAATGGGGAGGGTTGCATTGGGGGGGCATCCAGCATAAAACCTTTGCCAAATCAAATATGTGGATCATAAATCAAATTTCTATACCAGACTTGTCGAGGCCCAGGTTACAAATGACCACCACAGGTACTGTTGGCAAGTAGGATGCCAGTGGTAACTACACTACTGTTGGGGAAAGCAGTATGAGAGGGGGAATGCATGTCTAGAGGAAGTGGGAGAGGAGGAAGGGTGGGAGTGTAGCGGTGAGAGTCGGACCTTTGAATGTTGGCACTATGACTGGTAAAGGGAGAGAACTGGCCCATATGACTGAGAGAAGGAAAGTAGACAAACTGTGTGTTTAAGAGACCAGGTGGAAGGGGAGTAAGGCCAGGAGCATGGGAGGTGGGTTCAAGCTCTTCTACCATGGTGCAGATGGGAGGAGAGATGGGCTAAGGGTAATCCTGAAGGAAGAGTATGTCAAGAGTGTGTTGGAGGTGAAGAGAGTGTTGGACAGAGTGATGAGTATGAAGCTGAAAATCAAAGGTGTGATGATGAAGTGGTATGTCCATATGCTCACGTTTATCAGTGCATATGCTCTGCAAATTTGGTGTGAGCTGGAAGAGAAAGAAGAATTCTGGAGTGAGTTGAATGAAGTGGTGGAGAATGTACCCAAGGAGGAAAGAGTGGTGATTGGAGAGGACTTCAATGGACATGTTGGTGGAGGGAACAGAGGTGATGAGGAGGGGATGGGTAGGTTTGGTGTCAAGGAGAGAAATGTGGAAGGACAGATGTTGGTGGATTTTGTGAAAAGGATGGAAATGGCTGGGGTGAATATATATTTCAAGGAGAGGGAGGAACACAGGGTGATGTATACGAGTGGAGGAAGGTGCACACAGGTGGGCTATATCTTATGCAGGAGGCACGGTCTGAAAGGGATTGGAGACTGCAAGGTGGTGACAGGGGAGAATGTAGCAAGAAGAGATCAAGAAGAGGAAGAGAGTAAAGGCAGAGCCAAGGATCAAATGGTAGAAGTTGAAGAAGGAAGGCTGTTGTGTGGAGTTCAGGCAGGAGTTAAGACAGGCACTGGCTGGTAGTGAGGAGTTGCCAGATGGTTGGGCAACCACTGAAGAAATAGTGAGGGAGACAGCTAGGATGGTACTTGGTGTGTCATCAGGACAGAGGAAGGAAGACAAGGAGATTTGGTGGTGGAATGGGGAAGTACAGCAAAGTATAGAGAGGAAGAGGTTGTGAAAGAAGTGGGATAGTAGGATAGATGAAGAAAGTAGACAGGAGATGCAGTGTAAAACAAAGATAGAGGTAGAGAAGGCAAAGAAAAGGGTGTATGGTGAGTTTTACAAGAGGTTGGACACTAAAGAAGGACAAAAGACTTGTACCCATTGGCTAGACAGAGGGACCAAGCTGGGAAAGATGCACAGCAGGTTAGGGAGATGAAACATAGCGATGGAAATGTGATAACAAACGAGGAGAGTGTGCTGAGAAGGTGGAAGGAGTACATTGAGGGGCTGATGAATGAAGAAAATGAAAAAGAGAGAAGGTTGGGTAATGTGGGGATAGTGAATCAGGAAGTACAAGGAGTAAGTGAGGGCAGCTATGAAGAGGATGAAGAGTGAGTGGAAAGGCTGTTGGTCTAGACATACCTGCGGAGGCATGGAGGTGTTTAGGAGAGATGGCTGTGGAGTTTTTAACTAGATTGTTTAACACCATCCTGGAAAGTGAGAGGATCCCAGCGGAGTGGAGAAGAACCATACTGGTACTGATTTTCAAGAATAAGGCCGATGTGCAAGCTTTAGTAACTACAGAGGTATAAAGTTGATCAACCCAGCAGCTCTAGCCAAACACATTGGTTCTATTACCAACAGGAGTGCAGTCTTGGTAGAGTGCCCTGCTTAAAGCCAGACTGATTCGGGTTGTACATGTTATTATCACAATGGAATTCAAAGACCTGGTTAAATATTGTGCACTCAATATTTTTGAGTGCACAACCCAACCCTGGTGGGTTGATTATAAATTTCTTGAGCAGCGAGATGACCCGAGCTTGCTTAAATGTGATGGGGAACATACCCAGTGAAGAGTTGATGATGTGTGTGACTGCAGGGTTAAGTGTAGGGAAAATGGTCTGTAGAAGGTTGAATGATATCGGGTCCAGTAGACAGGTAGTGGATCAAGAGTCCAGCAGAAATTTGGAGACTTCCTCCTCAGTCAGGGGGGACACTGAGAAAAGTTCAGCCCTGTTAGCTGGCAGCTTAGACTGGGATGGTAAGGCTCAGAGAACTGGTTACTAATGACAGAGACCTTATCAGTAAAAATCGAGGTGAACATGTCTGCAGTGAGCAGAGTGGAGGGTGGAGGAGAAGGCAGATTGAGGAGTGAGTTAAAAGCAGAGAACATTTTCCAAGCATTTGTGGCACCACAGATCTTGTCCAGATAGTACGTGGTCTTAACAGTTTGTTTTTTTTTAAACTGAAGGATAATCATGCTAGGAGACTGATATTCACTAAGGTCAGTGGACTATTTGAATGGTTGCCATTTTTTCTCTGCCACACTGAGTTCTGTCCTTTGCTCTCTGATGACTTTAGTGAAAAATGGACTGGGGGGGGGGTTGCAAGCAGGTTTGGATGTTAGAGTCCAGAGATGGTTAACAGAGGAGGCTAGTGAGGAACAGTGTGTCTGTAGCCTCATTGACAGGGAGTGAGAAGTCTTTTTGAGGAAGCATGGTAGCCAAGACCTCAATGGAAAGTTGAGCCGTTAGGAGGGAACGGATGTTGCAGCGGAAGAACAACTGTGGAGGAACAAGGGGATGTTCCGGTAAGGTAACTATGAATTGATCAAATAAGTGGTCAGACTGATGTAGGGGGATTACAGTCAGATTTGCCGTGGAGCATTCCCGAGTCAGAATCAAATCAAGAGTATCACCTACTTTGTGTGTGTGAGGGGTGGAGACCTGTTTGAGGTCAAATGAGGACAGAAGCGACATGAAGCCAGCTGCTTGGGTTTTGTCAGTATGGGTATTAATGTCTCCCATGACAATCAGTGTTGTGTCATCCTCATGAATAGAAGAAAGTAATATGTCTAGTTCCCAGCAAAGAAATCAGCAAGATTGCTTTTCACTTACGTAACATAGCTACAATTTGGTCTTTTCTCTCCATGGCTGATGCAGAGACTCTAATACATGCATTTGTTTCATCCAGACTTGATTACTGTAATGTTCTGTTCTCAGGTCTGCCACATTCTAGTACTAAAAGTCTTCAGATGGTTCAGAATGTTGCTGCTAGAATCCTAACCAAAACTAGGAAATTTGACCATATTGCACCAATTCTTGCCTCCCTTCATTGGCTTCCTATCCATGTTAGATCAGAATACAAGGTGCTTCTGCTGACTTATAAAATCCTAAATGGGCTTGCCCCATCCTACCTTTCTGATCTCCTTAAACCTTACATGCCATCTTGAGCACTTCATTCTCAAAATACAGGGCTCCTGTGTGTACCTAAAGTTAAAAATAAGTCAGCTGGTGGCAGGGCCTTTTCCTATCCGGCTCCATTGTTGTGGAATAACCTGCCTGCTGCCATCAGACAATCGGAGTCTGTTGAGTCCTTTAAATCCAAACTTAAAACTCATCTTTTTGCCTTAGTTTACAATTAGTTGCCTTTAAATTGAATGCTTCACAACCTGTGCTGGATGGCGGGTTGGGTTTCTGTCTCAATGAATTTACCAACCACTGTTCTGCCAATGAGATTATCGAGTATAGATTACAGAGTATAGATTATGACTAATGACTATTGCAAACTGTTCTCTTCTCTAACATGTCTTTTCTGTCTCTCTGAATGATGTTTTCTCCTTTCTCTTTTTCTGTGTTTGAATGGTGTCATGTGAGTCTCTCTTGCGTGCATGTGCGGTCGGTTCTCCTCCCAGGTCTCCGTGGTGATGGTGGCCGCCATTTGGATGCTGCCTGCCCTTCCACTCCTCACATAAGTTTATCTTTTATTACATGATGATGCTGGTCGCGTGGCTTGGGTCCTGGACTGCTCCTTTGGCATGTGGACACTGCTTGGCATCCTGTGCATCATGTTCTTCATAAATTTTATGTCCATTATAACTCTCTTATCCTCTTTCAATGTTGTATTATGTAAATTGCGTGAACACAACATCCATTGCACGCTGTCCGTATTGGGAGAGAGATCCCTCCTCTGTTGCTCTCCCTGAGGTTTCTTCCTATTTTTTCGCCCTGTTAAAGGTTTTTTTTAGGGAGTTGTTCCTTATCCGATGAGAGGGTCTAAGGACAGGATGTTGTGTTGCTGTTAAGCCCACTGAGGCAAATTTGTAATTTGTGATATTGGGCTATACACATAAAATTGATTTGAATTGATTTGATTTAGTTCGACTTAACAATGTTCCCCAGTTGATACCCTGGTGGGCGGTATATGACAACCTCATATGCACACCCCTTCTAATGCACAACATGGATCAAAAATGACCCACATTCATTTCCCATGTTATTTCATTTTGGTTGAGTGTTTGCTCTATCTTTTGAAATCAATTTATTTTATGATTGAATATTCCAAGCATTCTTTAAAGATTTTGTTTTTGATTACCACAGACCACTAATTCCTTTTTTCCTTTCATACTTTATGAACAAAAATAGTTTTTGTATTACTACATCAAGTTTACACACATGGGTCGAAAATGACCCATTCATCCAAGTGTGATTTAAAATTAAATGACCTAATACAATAATAATAATTTGTGTCAAATAATTACTGTAGCAGTGAGTGGGGACACACACTCATACATTTAATATTATTTGCAACATGTTTATTTGTCATTTTGTCACACATACACATACCTCTGATAACAGATAACACGGCTATTGAACTGTACTGTATCTATAGTGTAGCTACTGTTAACTGGTGAAATGTGACCAAACAAAATAAAACAACTGATCACATTACTAGAGCACAAACTGCCATTTCAATTTTTACATGCCACACAAATGACCACTACATGTTTGTGCTCCTTGCGCACAGGCCTGGTGCACTGGGAACACCAGCTGCTGGCTTTTCTGTCTTTGGAAACTGGGCAGATCGCGCACCTCTTCCTCTTCCTTTGGCCCTCCTGTCTGATGTCCTGCTGTGGCTGGGTGCTGGCTGTGTTTTGTTTTTTTAACCCACATCTTCCCATTGCTTCAATAATATGATTT